>NW_015662933.1:164934-213855 GCF_001515625.1 Sinocyclocheilus rhinocerous
CACAGAATGGAGTGTATTGAAAATCTGAAATAGCACAAAGTTTCCTGTAAGGGGTATGTTTAGGGGTAGGGTTGGTGTAGGGCAATAGCACATACAGTTTGTACAGTATAAAAACCATTACGCCTATCTAATGTCCCCACACATAAAACAAACACAACGTGTGTGTGTGTGTGTGTGTGTGTGTGTGTGTGTGTGTGTGTGAGATCTCTTAGATCTGGCTTTGGTTGTTGCTGTGAACGGCTCTCTTGGCACTTAAAATGTGTTGCATGATTTCTTGCCTGCCTCATAAACAGAGGGGCGCACTGGAATGGTGATAAGCCCTCCTGATTCATTTTAAAGTGCATGACTACTAGTTTAGGAAAGAGATCATGGCATGTATGAACAGAGATCTCAAATTCACAATTTGCATAGACATAGAGAGAGTTGAGTGTATGCTGTCAGAGTGAGCTGATTAGGGTATTAGACTTCCAAACCTCTGAAAGCTGAGCAGGAAAAAAAACAAAACAAAACAAACAAACAACAACAACAAAAAACAAAACAAGAGAACAACATAGTCGCTCATAAATCTTTTAAATCTGTGACTTGGCTCTGCTGTACAAACACATAAGCTCAATATTTGTGTCTCATTTATTTTCTTTCCCTTTCAAAATTATGTCCTATTCTACTGCCGCTGAATTAGATTTGACCACAACAATGCAAGCCAAGTGGTTCCCAAATCCATCTTTTCTCTCCTATGTTACAAAGAAGTTAAATAAAAGTATAAACATTCAATTATATAGTTCATTATTTAATCAGAGCCATAGTTTTGTTTTTAAATTAATGAGCCATTTTAATCATATCAACATTAAGCTTCAATTCAACAACAACAAAAACAGAATGCAATAGAATGCACTATCATTTGAAACTGAGTAAAAAATGCAGTGGTTAAAAGATTAAAGCAAGTCAAAAAGATTTTAAATTTCGAATCGTATAGTTAAAACAACTGTCTGTACGAATTCATTCACTAGAACGAATCAGATTTTCCTATGCTACAAAGAACCATATACAATGGACCAATTCATTAGAATTATTCAGACTTTCCAACACTATACATTTAGAGATCCATTTGGACGAACCAATTCACTAATGATTCAAACTGTCACAAATATGATAGTCTAGCATTAACCAGCATAAGTAAGTTGGGCTAACAGTTTTCCTTTAAAAGGTATTTCATGGATAGTCAGTCATACTTAGGTGATACTAATGATCTTGACACAAAACTTTATATACCTTAATTTTAATCATAATAATGATAGCTTGCAGTTCCCTGAGAGGATCAGATGTTGATTCAGTAACCATTCTGATCGATTCAGTTCAGTGAGTCATTAGTTTGGGAATCAGAGCACACTGATTGTGCTGTATGTTTTGAATCACTGAAAAGAACCATCTCATAAGATTAATTTGTTTTTGTAGCGGGCTGCACTGCTTTTAATTCACTAAAAGGATCGACTCATAAGAGTCATTAGTTCTTGAATTAGACCGTGATAGTGCTGTATGTTTGTGATTCACTTAAAAGCACCATCGACATCTGTCGTGATTCGTACTACACTAGTCATAATAGACAGAACAGATAGACGTTTTAACTGGCAGTACACAATCTTTTTTACTGCATCACATTTCAAACTGACTCTACAGACTCACATTCACAGGTAAAATGTGACAATGTGTCTTTCCTATAAAGTTTCAAAAGCAAGAAACAGTACAGAAAAAAATGTGCAACATTTCTCCCAGATTGGTCAGTCCAAGAATCTAACACATTCTCCTTGGAAGTTCCCATTGATTGTGCAAGGGAAGTAATCATGACTTGCTATGGCTTGGCAGCTGATAACCTTGAAGTGACACCACAGAATGGATGGATGTGTTTGGGTAAGGCAGTTGTGTAAATTAAAAAGTGTGAGGGAGATATTGTGACAGTGATTGAGCGTGTAATGAAAGGTTGTGAATCATACAAACCTGTCCTTCCCATCATACTAGATTGGTTTGCCAGAAAATTTGGGCTATGAGGTTCCTCCAGGTGGAGCCTCTGATTCAGCACAAAGATATTGCCTCCGTATTTGTAATATATCTGCTCAGCATGTTTTGTTTTAGCTTGGGTTTAATATGAGTTATGTTATATGCATGCTTTTATACACCTTAGTCAGGTAGACAACATAATAGATTTAAAGCAGATGAAAACGCGTCTGTGAGGGATAGACTTACATTTTTCACAATGGCACACATTGTATAAAGGTCCTAGATCATGGAATTTTCACAACTTTCAAAACTATTTCATGGAGTTTTTGCCTCATAGTCTCATTTTAATCAATGTTAAATTAAATTTGGCGTCGAACCTGAATAATGTTTATTGCTGCAGCTGCTTTTATATGTTATTGTAATTTACTTCATGGGAAGTTTTAAATGGCATACTTGTTTATAAAATCTTAATCTTAATACTATTATAAGGCTACTCAGCGTATGTGATTTTTGTGGTTTCGATTGTTCCTATACTTTTTTTTTTATAAATGTTAAAATTAGTAATTTAGTTATTGGTGAATCATGATATTTGGTGCAAATGTTTGTATGCAGATTTCACATACAAATTTGTGCATATGCACACTTAGTGAATGAGATTAAATAATTGTTCCAATGCAAAAATATCAGATTGTTCCCTTTTTTTTATTAAGTATGACCCTCCTGACTGACATTGTTTTCATACTGTAATATTTCAATCATACTGTAGTCCTACACTTTAAAAAAAAGTCAGTGAAAAAGGGCCAAATGTACTGTGTTGATATGAAGGAATTTTCAGTATTGATTTAACTTGTTTATCTTGTATTTCGAATTACACATTGCATTTAGTTGTGTTTAAGGTTACAGGTAATGTCAGTAAACTTAATGGATAATGTCCTGACATGTTTCTGTTGTTTGTTTGTTTTTCTTACAGTGTAATTTGCAAAGTTCTTTAAGGCTCTCTTCCTGTTTATCAACCTGTTTTCTGTGGGCATGAGCAACCTGAGCTCCATGCTACAGATGGAGTCCAGGGGAACACCTACAGTATGTGAAGTGTGTGATGACAGTATTATGGCTGTTCTGTTAGTTATGTTCAGCTCTGCAATTGAATGCAGGCATTGAGGAGTGTTTCTGGGCAAGAGCCAGGTGAATATGCTTTCCTCTCTCTGGGGTCAGTGGACAGATCCATGCTGGTCCCACAGAACCAGGTGCTCACAGAGAATCTCATGGAAATCCTTTAATAAATGAGACAATTGTTGGCACAGAGTAAGAGTATAGAGCTATAACAGTAAAGTCATGCTGTTCACAAGAGATTTTGCTTAACGTAGTCTGATGTATTTTTGAGTGAAACAGGATATTCAACTAGAAAAAAAAGTATGGTGGGACTTTGATCCATTGGGAATTGATTGGACTGTGAAATGTGAGCATTATATGCCGGAATGGTAGTAGGCAGTTTGAGGGAATGGGTTGAAAAAGGCATTCATGCAGTTATGTCTATAATAAATAGAAAAAGATATCCATTTGTGAGTGGTTGGCCAAGATGCGTTTTTCAATTCTTAAAAAATTAAAATTGGAGAATTTTAGTATCTTGCCTTTGGTATCTTGGAAAATCTGAGACATACAAGTTGGAGACACGTGACATTATAAGTGTCATCAATTTAAGATTTAAAAAAATAATAATCTCATTACTGTCCAGGAGAAACAACTGAGATGTTTAACACACCTCATTTGTAATTTGTCTTTCATCTGGAAGACTGTAGAGATGCAGTATTTACTGTTTGCAAACAAATGTTTGTCTTTAATTTGACACACCAACATCTTATTTTTCAGTGGTGACTTGATTTTATCTTCTGTTTCCAGTTATGTATATGTGGTGTCACATGCTCATCATGATTTTTTTTTACCACATATTAAATGTGTTACAGCTTTGTGTCTGGCTGAAACTAGTGTAGAATAGACCATCTGTTTGAATCATTGCCATCGTCAGTGTTCCTTGTTATTTTCTCTGACACTGAATTCATAGTTCAGACAGCAGGCATAGATTGCAGTGCTAGCCAGTGTTGGGCAAAAAGTGTAGCTAGCTGTGCTAACAAATGTTAAGATAAGATGAAGACAACCCTGTAGAGAAAGTATATCTTTCTGCTATGAGTTACAATGTGAAACTGCTAAGCTACTATTTTTGTGATATAATGGCATTTTGGTACTTTTATTGTGTTAAAAGAGTGACCTGAAGCACTCAATCACATGCAGGTGTTGAATTTAATTCAGATCCTCTTCATTGTTGGCTAACAATAAGGTCCAGGTTTGGTTTTAGCTGATTGTAGGTACATATTCACTCTATTGTCTTTTAAACCTTGTTACTGTTTTAAAGAGTTAGAAAAATCTCCAAACGCTTTAGTGCATAATGCAATGATTTAGTGCTTGTGAATTTGACAAAAGTGAAAATAAATAAATAACCCTCATATTCTGTTCAGCCATTTCAATAGCTTAAATATACTTAACATTAAAGTGTCAGTTTGATACTTAATGTCTTATTCTTATCTTAAAACTACTTACAGACTGCCCAACTTGTGAAAAATGTTGTGTTTGAGGTCTCAGAGAACCCAAATATAAACATTTTTGAATGTGTTTTTGCTTGATTCATGCCAGAGTGCCATACACTACTGTTCAAAAATTTGGGGTCAATAAGTTTTTTTTTTTTACTTAAATTTTTTGTTAATTTTATATAAATGAACTAAAGAAATTATTAAATTAAATGAATAAAAAATTAATTAAATCTTTTTGAAATTATATTTCCTTTCAAATTGATAATTTGAAATATATAAATGCATCATTTTAAAATATCTAATATCAGATTTTTATTTCAGATTTTTCAATTTCTAATATTTCTAATATCATTTCAATCCATCTCAAAAAGAACACAATGGTTAAAATGTTGTGATGCTACCACTTCACTATTAAGAAACACAGCTCATCTAATAGCTTTGGTATTTGTATAGATTTCTGCCCAACACTGGTTTCCAGCATAGTGATTTAGTCCAATAGCCCATCATATACATGCTGTTTGACAGTTGTGAGTGACAGATTGATTGGCAGGTCATCAGTGGCTGAGCTCCCCAGCAGCTTTTCTCAGGTCACTTATGCATATGAATGAGGGACTTCTGGAGGAAGGAGGGTGGGCTCGACTACAGCAATGAGGGAGGTAAAGGTTAGTGAGGGGGTGGCACAACCCTAATGACCCCAATTCTACCACTCTGATAAAAAGCTGTATTTCTCCTGCTAAAGGGGCTTTGTGCTTTCCCTCCACTTGCCTCATGGGAACTTACTTTGAGTGTGTGCTGTAAGGAGTGGGTCGCAAGAGCCAGACATGGCAGCCGGCCATTCCCAATGAACAATGCCAGAGAATAGCTTTATTTGTCAAGGTTTCTTCAAGCCGTATATAGAGGAGCTTTTGGAAAGGATGAATGGCTTCAGACCACTGGCCCACTCACACCCTTCACTGTCTCAGCTCTGTTGATTAACCCACACGCTCGGCTGAGAAACGGGGGCAGATACTGGAGTTTACAGATTATGTCAATTAGCGAGAGACGGTGGTCCCCGTTTAACTCTTGCCTGTGCGGCCCTCCCAGGCTAGGGCTCTCAGGGCCTAGAGGTCATAGTTTGCGACCCTGCTTTCAAAACACGGAGGCTTGTCGCTCTGTGTGACCTTTCCAACAACCTTGACCCTTCAGGGGCCCCTGTGTTGGTTCCTCTCACAAAACAGTGACAGATAAGCCTCGCTGCCGATGATTCGCAAGGGAAATGGATTTATTTATCAGATTCTGTTGTTTTTCCATAGAGGCATAAATCTCCCCGGTGGACATGTTTGTTCTGCGAGGCGGTCGGCGGGACTGCAGCGGCATGATGGACTTTACAGATGCTGCGCTCTTAAATTATGAGCTCCTGTGCTCGCGATTAAGTCTGCGCTGCTGATGAGAGTCAACCGATGCGTCTGCCTCAAATGATTTTTCAAGTCAGAAGCCATGAGCTCTTCCACTGCGGAGGGTCTCGCTGTATCCTGTGGAACAGAGCTCCCATTAACACCCATCTCTCAAAGCAGAGCTGTCTCACCACACATCCCGTTTGTCCAGGAATGCAGACACGTTCATGTCTCTATAGTGTAGTTTACATCAGGAATGAGTGCAAGGTCTTGCCTTCTCAAGCGTATGTATCAAATATTCATAAATAATATATCAAATTAAGCAACAGTGTTTTATGTCATTTTTATTTACCCATTAAGTTTCCTAAAATTGTGTCATTACTAATTTAGATTTGGTGAGTTTAATTATTTTTCATGAATCATTTCAAACTGTCCATTTAAGTGAATCAGTTCAGGAGTGAATGATACTGTATGTTTGCATATCATTAAAAAATGATTTTTTTTGTTGTTGTTGTTGTTGTTCATCATTTTTAATAAGGAGCAACAAAGAGTCATACAACAAAGAGTCAAAACACCAAAAAACCTATACATACAATTCTTTGTCAATTTCCAACTTAAATGACTGCTAATGGCAGTAAAACACAGTCAGAAAACACTAACACATCTTGATTGCATCACATAACCAGCTCTATATGTATGACTTTTCTGACTTCGTAAACTTGCTCGGGAGCGAATTAAGCAACAGTGTTTTATGTCATTTTTATTTACCCATTAAGTTTCCTAAAATTGTGTCATTACTAATTTAGATTTGGTGAGTTTAATTATTTTTCATGAATCATTTCAAACTGTCCATTTAAGTGAATCAGTTCAGGAGTGAATGATACTGTATGTTTGCATATCATTAAAAAATGTTCACTGAAAACTGCTTTCTATGTGGCAGTTTCGATTTATTTATTTTTTCAGTAATAAATGTCAGCCACACTGTACACTGCTTTCTATTTATTAATTAAGAACAAAATGGCATTAGTCAATATATAGTGAACATAAAAATCTTGTCAGGCATAATTAGAACAAGAATAAAAATATTGACTTCTGGTTCATTCGTGACACTAAATAGAAGGTTGGATTGCATTGTGGGATACAGTATTGTGTACAGTGTGAAATCAGGTATATAGTTCATGCTACAGAAGTTAGTTAAGTTATTGTTGCACTTCTTTTTTCTTTTTCTTTTTTTGTTACTCCCCAGCACTGACTATAATTTATTTGAGAGATGCTTAGCTCTATGCAATAGATAAAGAAGATCCTATAAGACATTTTAGTTTGGCCAGATGGTAAATGATGACCTTTTTTTAGGGCCATCCAAACATGCTGTGTTAAAACATTTGATGGAAAAGATAGGTCTGATCTCAGTGTTTCTTGAGCTTTCCTTCAGCTAAAATCTGTTGCCAAAGCTCAAAAGCATCCTGTCTGTAATCCCTGTCTTACATGTACTCATCAGACCACAGTCATTAAACATGAGCAGAGCAATTTTCGGTGCAAATCATCCGTAAAAACATTGTTACATAAATTGTCGCATTCAATTCAATGCAACAATTTACGTAAGAATGGGTTTATGAACGAATTGCACAAAAATTTGTTCTGCTCTTGTTTCATGAATGAGGCCCAATGTGTGTGTGGAATGTGTACATATTTAAATGATTTAATTAAAAGCTGCCAGTGCTATAGAACCTGATGCTGTCCGGTTTTTGTCTGTATGGCTGTTGTTTTTTCAAGAATCATGTCAGACGAATAGATGAATCTCACGGAACGACCATCTTTATTAAGCAATTCTGTATTTTGTCATTTGGCTCTGTATTTTGTCATGTTCATCTTTTTGTTGTTGTTGTTGTTGTTCATCATTTTTAATAAGGAGCAACAAAGAGTCATACAACAAAGAGTCAAAACACCAAAAAACCTATACATACAATTCTTTGTCAATTTCCAACTTAAATGACTGCTAATGGCAGTAAAACACAGTCAGAAAACACTAACACATCTTGATTGCATCACATAACCAGCTCTATATGTATGACTTTTCTGACTTCGTAAACTTGCTCGGGAGCGCACCTGGTACAGCATTGCACTTGCGATGCAGAGCGCTTGGGTACAAGTTTTGCTCTGAAGTACCCAAAAGTGTCACAAGAGGTATGTTGAATTCGCCCCTCCATGTCTGCAAAGGCACTGGAGGGTCTGCTGATCTCTCAGCCAGTTTTTAATCAACAATGTGCCTGCAAGCACAGTAGCAGCAATTGAACAACACAAAGGTGCCATTCTCCATCCCTACTGATGGATCCGAGATTACTGGGGTGAGATAAAACCAGAGAGAGTGAGGGTTTGGGGGTCGCTCTTGGCTGGGTCCTGCATTCCCGGTGATATTAACCTTTCAGGGAAATCAGTATGACACAGAAGCTGACAAAGAGTCTAAATTATCTTTTGATTGCTGGTGTGGTGGGCTGTTTATATCATCAGTCATCTGGCACAAAGCGGAGCCCTGTTCCCCCTGTCTGCTGCCGTCAGGCCTTTTTTAATTACGGTAAGTGACCTTTGCAGTGATGCTGACAGAAGGATGAGAGCGAGGAGCCAGGACTGTCCATCTGATAAGCTTTTATGAGAAGACTCTTTCTCTTCTGGTGTCCTGTCTCTCTCTCTCCTGCACTGTTATCTCATGTTCACGTCTCACTGGATCGTTCCTCTTTTTCTTTTCAGTCTAATTGAGCACGTCTCCATTACTTTCAAATTTGTACAGGTTGTAGTATCTGATTCAGTGTTGTACGCAGCTGGTTTTCTGAATTTGTTTGGCAAAAAAAAAAAAAAAACTTGTTAGTGTGCCCCAAAAATTTAATTGAATTGAACATGTCAATTTTTTCAATAGAATTGAAGTGGATGGGGACAAGGGCTAGGTTAAGCTTCAAAATGACATGTAAAGTGGTCAAAACGACTCATGTATTATATTCCAAGTCAAGGAATTAGTGCTATAACTTTGTGCAACAAACTGAAATCTCAGTCAATCTCAACTCAATGATCCGCTGTGCGTAACAGCTCACTAAAGGAAGGTATATCTGTAAATAACGACCTAAATTAAATTTTGTTCATCACACAGAGCTACTGTTTCACATCACTTCAGAAGACTCTGAATATAGTGCACAAGTCATGCGGACCACAAGAATTCACATTTTTTTGTTCTTGAGAAGAAAGAGTCATACTTGAGGGTGAGTAAATGATGAACATATTTTCATCCCTTTAGCCCTTGACCTGTTGGAATAAAAAGTTCTGTTGTAGTAGTTTTAAGAGCTCTGGAAAGCCTTTAAGTTCTAATAAACAAATGTGACCCTGGACCACAAAACCAGTCATAAGGGTCAATTTTTCAAAAAAATAAGTTTTAATATATTTACAGCGGGAAATTTACTAAATATCTTCATGGAACATGATCTTTACTTAATATCCTAATGATTTTTGGCATAAAAGAAAAATCAATAATTTTGACCCATACAATTTTGGCTATTGCTAAAAATATACCCCAGCGACTTAAGACTGGTTTTGTGGTCCAGGGTCACAAATTGCAACCAGTACCATTTTATCAGTGAATCTTTCATTTCTTTTAAAGTTGTGATGAATCGGAAGTAGTGACAGATATTTTCTTGAGTATTGTAATGTGCATCCGATTGTAACATTATCAAAAAAGAAAAAAGAAAGAAATGCAGGGCAGGTACTTGGTTCTATGCATCAGTTGCTGATTGGATTTTAAGATGTGGGCGCTGCACTCAAAAATGGAGGGAGATTAGTATGACTCAAATGATTGAAGAAGTCTATTGTTTCACTGGAAGGACCAGTTATGACATTTGGTAACACTTTATTTCGATAGTCCACTTTAGACATTCTATTAACAGTAAGTAACTTTGCAACTACATGTCAACTTTGATTAAACATTACAAGGCCACAACATAAAAAAATAAAAAATAAATAAAACATACGCACGGATGATTTGCATGCAGTTAGAAAATAGATAGGGTGAATTTTTCATTTCAAAGGTATAATGAAATCTGGTGTATATGTACATATATCTATATCCAGAAACACATGCACATATACTACAGTATAGGCTATGTATAAAACTAGATGCCAGTTGGCTACAAATGTAATTTGAGCAAAATTGATTCAAAATTCAAGTTGGTAAGAGCGGTGCAAAGAGCAGTTTGTGAGTTGCATGGTGGTGCACATCCTGTAATTGGACAGCTTGAATGTGTCTGTAACACCTCTGGTGATCAGCCGATGTTTGAGACAGCACTGTGACTCAACAGGGCATGTGCAGGAGCCCAGATCAGACTGTGGTGTTGTGTTTGGTGTGATGTAAGCTGTGTGGAGAGTGTTTGAAAGTGAGAAGTGGGAGTGGCATGAGCTGGCAGGTCCCCACAGACAATAGGCAAGTAATGAAGTGTTGCTTATCCATGATTCACAATGCCAGTACCCACTGGAGGCTGGAGGAGGCATTTGCTTCTTGATCTCAGATAAATTCCACTGCTTTTTTCGTGTTTTTTTTCCCTATTCACTCTTACAGAGATTGGCACTGAATTAGTCATTTGCTCTGTCTTGTTTAAACAGGTTGGCGCTTAGATTTGCTGGCGCTTAGGTTTGTTCTTAAGAGCAGCTGTTGGCAAAAGGAAACACATTTACTGTAGTGTTGTCAGTCATGATCTGATTTTGGTGATTCAGCTGTTTGATAAACATTCCCTGTTTTAGACTGTGTTCATTGCATCTCCATTTGTGGTTTTGGTATGTATTTATATTGAGCAACGTCATTATTTTAAATGAAATAGCGCTTTGCCTTATAGGGTTAGTTCCGCCAAAAAGAAAAATTCTATCATCATTTACTTACCTTCATGTCATTTCAAACTTGTATTAGTTTTTCCTTACATGGAAAAGCAAAAGGGAATGTTTTAGAGATGCTCTGCTCCATACAATTAAAGTGAATATGGTACATATGTTGTGAAACTCCAAAAATGACAATAAAGCACCATAAAATGATCATAAAAGTAATTTGGACAAATTTTATGCTATATTTAAAGTCTTCTAAAGTTAGGATTAAAATGTTTTAAAATTAAAATTCTGCTGAAAACGTCTCCTTTTGTGTTCCAAGGGTGAGTAAATGACAGATATTTCAGTTTTGGGTGAACTATTATTAATTAAAGATAAATAACAAACTGACAAAATCTTTGCGATGTGCAAATGTGTCCAACAACATAAGGTAAGGTTTTATTATGCAATGTAAGTGTATGTATGTCTATGCGGGCTCCAGGGTCCAAGACAAATTTCCCCATTGGGGACAATAAAGTGTATTGAATTGAATTGTAATATTGTTAAAAAGGTTCCTGATCTCTGATTAAACAGAACTAGCAGAGTTAGATTTTAACTTTTATTACAGTGAACTCAGATGTTATGTTGGAAGGCTTTTTCCATACCATGTATGTATATATGTAGCAATATATAATAATTTTAGTAAAAAATAATGAAGGGAGAACTAAAACATGAGAAGGACCAAACACCTCACCAACCAAATTGCTTGAATGAGTCCAAAGTCTGTCATAAGCATGGCTGATATATTGAGCAGAGAAACGGTCCGGACTTGCTCACACGGCTGCGGTTGAAGTATTTGGGCTGCCGTCCTGACCAACACTTTACAATCCATCAGCTTTCTTACCTCCTACGATTCAAGCCACAGCTGGAGTCGTGTCCCATCTTGGCGCTAATGATCACGATTGTATCTCCGTAGTATATAATAAAACCTTTTTATTCCTTATTAACAAAATAAAAGATACAAAAAAAAAAAAAACAGTTGGCACTATTTTGTTCTTTTTCGTTTAAGTGGAATCTGGCCATTTAAATCAAATGTGCTCATTAAGCGAGTGCACTCTTTAAAGCTCTTGTTCACAATTTTCTTTTTCTCACATTGATTGAAAGGGTTGTCAATGTCTTTCCGAAAAGTCTCTTGTGCTCTGAATGAGGGAACAAGGAAAGTTTCACTAAAATATGCATGAGCATCATAAGTGTGCTGATTACTTCATAAACAATACATTTTATGTAGAGACAGTTGCCAACAAATTGTAGCTGTACTTGATGATGAATTAAGTCCTAAGCAGTTTCCAAAAGCCATTTCTTGAGTAATGAAATACATCTGTACTAACTGTCGGAATTAGGCATGGATACGGTCTCTGAAAGAGTTATTGAAAGACGCAGGGCCCGCTATAGAGAGAAGAGTCATCGGTCACTGGAAGACCGCGTGATAGGTGGGACACTGATGAGACTTCATGTATTTAATGGCAAACTTGAGTTCCTTGCTCTTTTTGTCCCACTTGTGGATGGACATGAGCAGTAGCTGTTGGTCCACTTTGCGGCCCATGATGAGGAAGTTGCTCCCGAGATTGTCCAGTTGCGAGCAGGGACAGTTTGCTCCATTCTTGATGTATAGCGTGAGCTTCTTCAGGTCTTTCTTCCTCAGTATTCCCATCTTCAGAACCTTCTTCTTCTTTTGTGCTGCGATGAGCTTGCGGTCGCCTTTTTCCTTTTTCACCTCTTTAATCTTCATCTTGAGTGCTGTAGATAAAATATAGAAAGAAAGGGGCTTAGAGCAGGGATTCCCAATTGTTTTTTGTTTTTTTCAGTAATTTACACAGATTTGCGTGTTCACGGTTCTCTGCTGTAGATTAATGGTCACATGACATGCAGGTAAACAAGTTAAATATGTTACCTTTTTAGTGTTTAAGTGGTTTGTCTTCATTGTTTTATTTTAAAAGAGTTTATTTTAATGTTACATTTTTTATGATTTAATAAATGATCAGCTTTTCATAACTTGTGAACCCCAGTTTGGGAAACATAAAATCAAATGTTTGTCATTATTCACTTGTGTCAGATTCTTCAAAAACTTCTGCTTTGGTGTTCCACAGACAAACTAACAGTATACGGTTTGGACCAACATGAGGGTGAGTAAATGATGACAGAATTTTCATTTATGAGTGAACTATCCCTTTAAAAACACCAAGGAAAGACCAGAGAGACCTTTTGGAAAACAGTCTGGGTTCTATTTGTCGCCATTTAACTTTATCCATTGGAAAGAATGGGAAATTTTCTTATGGGACCCTCTGTCACACTCCGGTTCTCCCATATATTTCTGCTGTCTCAAGCAACAAGACCTTTCACAATGAGCACACAGGAAGAACCAAGGCTATCCAGAATGCTGGAATAGTTTACACCTCCCCAGAGGAGCATCATTTAAACATGGACAGCACTAATTGCACTCACCCGGGAGAGGACGGAGAGTAGAACGGAAAGTTTCAAAGACAGATGTGAACAGCGGACACCCCTTCAGTAGCCCTGCCACATAAATCACCAAAATGTCCTTCTTGGAACATTTTCTAAATTTTCATATTTATTATTATTGTTTGTTTTTGGTGATTAAACAAATCATTTTGGAAGTATATTCATTTTCTTTTGGAAAATTTCAACATGTCTTGTTTATTTTGGGACCTCATTTCAGGTGATTACAATAAACTTTAGCACTATTTTATGGCTGAATTTATTTAAATGTATGCAAATTATTAAATTGTTTTAAAATGTCATATGTAACTTTTCATTATTAGGGCTGAACTTATCTGCCTGGTATTTATTAAAAATGTAATTAAATTAATTAATAAACATGATTTGCAGCAATTTAATATATTTAAACGATTAGAAACCAAACCTCTGCTTCAAATCCCATAAAAAAAAAAAGTGATCCACATTCTCAGGTTCTCTTGTTTCTATGTTGCATTTGACATTAAACATGAAAGTTGGAAGTAAAACCTGTAATTGATGCTGTGGAACGGAACTCATGCTGCAAGATTGCTGAGAGCACATTCATCAATGACAGCATTTATCCTGAAGCATCTGGAGAATTTAAAAGCATTATCAGTGTAAGCTTTACTCTTTTGTCTACTATCTTTAACATTCACGCTTCTCTGGAAGTGTCAGAATGTATGTTTAAATGGTGTCACTGATTTTAGTTAATCTGCATGGGGATGTTTAGTACTGGCATAAATATTATGTGAAAGATTTCTTACATATTTTACATAATTTCTTGTGTCTAAATATGGTGAAAGTTCCTTCTTCAGTATAATCACGTTGCTTAGAAAGTAGTACTCTTGCTGCATCAGGACTCTCAAACAAACAAAAAATTTTTGAAGTCTCCCAGAGCCACAGTGTTTTTTTACACTTTTTGGGGAAGTTGGGATTCAAATCACATGTATATAGCCGATAGATTTAATGTATTTTAAAATATTTCACAATAGAAATGCACACATTAACTTTAAGTCACAGCTAAGTAGAACTACAAAATAACTGTACAGCTCACATGGCTAACTGTAGTTCAGTGGCATATGGGGTTTTTCTCTCTGATTCAGGTGATCGCTCATGACCCATAATGCTTGGGACTGGGCAATATCGTGGTGACAAGCCGAAACCACAAGAGCTGCTTTAAATTGTTGGCAGTAGGTCTGACAGCAGATGAAGGAAGGCAAGAAGGAAAAGTGTCACCCTGAGCATTTGCAGCCTTCTTTCAATAATTCGGAAACCAAACCTTGCTTATATGTGCAAAGCCAGAGCCGAGCAATAGACTTGAATAGAGCTTTAGGGGTGAGGGGTTATCAATAGACTGGTCACATTTAGTGTTGAAAATATTCTGAACTGGCAGGTAACATCAAAACAAACAATGCGCTTTATCGGTTTGCATTATTATACAATAATTACTACTTACTGAACCGGATGAAATTTTAACCCAGCCTGTGAAAACTATTAAAATGGTAGACTGCCATAAACACTGAAGTCATTCTGGACAATTTTAATAGCATTTATAATGTTAGAAATTCTATGTATTTTTTTTATACAATTAGCTGATTCATGGTAATGCTCTAATTATTGTTGGCTTTTGTTCAACTCAAAGACCTGTCAGTGCAGAGCTGTGATGAATCTTTACAGAAAAGAGTCTCTATTGCTGCACCTTACCCTAATTAGGCATTCTTTATATAACGTGATTAAAAAACATTTGTCTTTAAGGCTGCCCAAAATCACCATTAGGGAGGGAAATAAAGTGAGTTAAAGTCACTGAGGTCACATAGATTTTTTTTTTCTGACCTCACCCAAAAAAGTTAAATTCTATCAACATTTACTTAACTTAATTCCGTTTACTTTATTTTTCAGAAAAAAGATGATGTTTCAGAGAATGTTGGGGTTGGACCACATTGTCTTTCATTGTATGGAAAAAAAAAAATCCCAAATATATTATTTTGTGTTTCGGAGAAGAAAGAGGTTTGGAACAACATGAGGGTAAGTAAATAATGACAGATTTTGTGTAAAAAAAAACATTTTTGTTGAACTGTTCCTTTTACAATGTGACAGATATTCTGTTCTGTCCTAAAAGAAGTAGATCAATTTAAAATCAGTCATTGTATGACATAAAAAGCTCTCACTAAAAAAGGAGAATGACAAATCAGAGATAAAAAACTGAATCACATATATAAAACTGAGCTATCAGTAAATCTCAAAAACAATTTCCAATTTCCTTACCTCTATATAAAATATTAAAATCATCTGTGTTCAGAGCCAGTGAATACACTCTAATGGAGAGTTTTCTCGGCAGTGGTCTGCACATGCACAAACCTTAAATCATTTGATAAGTGTGCTACTGTCCAGAATGTGTTGATACACTGATTACTGCTACATTGTTAAAAGTGGCCATAACATCCGAGAAAGACTAATAGAGTGCACTATTAAACTTACAATCATAATAGACTGTACAGCACTAGTCAACAAACAACAAGTCATGTGAGCAGGTACCAGTGAGATGGCGGTCAGGGAAGAAATGAATCAAGCGGTAATATCCTGCCATGCATTATGCTTTCATTATGCAAAGTATTAATAAGTATTAGTACAGTCTATTATGTAAACGATGGCGCCGACGGTGATGGCTGCCTCCGTGGCGTGCTCCGCAGTTGTTTTTATGTTTTTGTTAGTTTGTCCTGTCTTTAGTTATATCCCTGCAATCAGTTTCACCAGAGACGAATTTCTGGACAGATCTCAAGAGCCATAAATAGTGGCATTTTTTAAACATTATAACTCATTTTGTGACGTCTGGACTTCGCTTTCTGACTTTAATGTGTAAAATCTACAACATAGAACACTCAGACTACTACTAACAATATTTTCTAGTGTCATCTGTCATAGATAAATACATGCAAATCCAAGAGCAACAGACCTCACAACCAAAGATAAGTCAGGCGTATGTGTGGCTTTACTGTGCTGTAAGCCTCTGTTCTCTATAGGGAAGGCTTTCAAATGACTTTTAACCTTGAAACTCTTTTATTCAATGCCAGAGACTCATTCTAGAGATTCACCTTTGACAGATCAACGGAGCTCCAGTCAGAATACATCACTTTAAACGAACCATAAAGAATCCAAAACTATTACAACAGGAATCCTCCAACACCATTTACAACTGGATGTCCATTCCATACAAACTCATGGGTGTCCCATGCTTTGAAATCTATTAATGCAATGTTTTATATATTATTTATGTGGAATTTGATATCTTTCTAACTGAATTCAAATTATTTACTTTGAAAATATGTTTATATGTTATTATAATTTAATTCTGTAATTTAATGATAAATCGAGATGGAATGTTTAACAAAAGTAAAATATTGTATGGTGCAACTAGCATGAAATATTGTATTTTATTTTTGTACAATATTTCCTGTGTTTTGATGCAGTTTAAAAATATGAAATATACTATTGTGAATATATATATATATATATATATATTCACAATAGCTAATTTTATTATTATTATTAAAAATATATAACTTTTCATTATTGCACAGTAATGTTACTGCAATTAACAGAACAACCTCATATTGTATCTGTTTTTTCTCATGAGGTCACCTTTTTATGTTCACCCTAAATATTAAAGGGGTCATATGATGCTATTTCAAGTTTTCCTTTCTCTTTGCAGTGTTACAAGCTGATCGTGAATAGATAAGATCCCTAATGTTTCAAAGACTAAAGTCTCAAACCCAAAGAGATATTCTTTATAAAACTTAAGACTGGTCCACACCCTCTTAAAACGCCTCGTTCTAACACGCCCCACATGTCTACGTCACGATGTGGGAAGATTTGCATAACACCGCCCAAATGTTCACGCAAAGAAAGAAGGTGTAACTTTGATTCTCGCTGTAGTATTGTTTCCGCCGCCGCCATGTCATGGAGACGCTGTTTCGTTGTGAAAGCGAAACTACTTTGTTTGGCCTTCCAAAAGAGGACACAACTAGAAATCAGTGGTTAAGTAGTATTTACAACACTGTTCCAGAACAGTTCAAACCAAATATTCAGATGTGTGCAACGCATTTTACGGAGGACGAGGACTGTTTCCTGGGAGAGTAACCGCCGGTGTTCTGGTGAATTCAGTTCCCGTTTCCCCTTCGGCACGCATGCTGACCACAGTCTATGATGCTGACAAATAATGCTCACAAAATAATGTTCTTTTTAGCAACATCATATGACCCCTTTAAAGTGGCCACTTTCCCATGCTAGCAAACTGCAGACTTTCTCATCAGTTTTTTTCATCACATACTTTTATGTCATTATGAAGAGATCATTCCTCTAGAGACAAGTTATTAAAGTTGTCAAATTTAATGTCTCAATAAAAGTTAATATCTTACCAAAATCACTGGCGCAGTAGTGCTCCATTATGGTGTCGGCTTTCAACTCATTGTCACAGGGTGGACACACTTTTGAAACTGCAGGGTAAAGAGAGGGACAGTTAGTGTCTAGAACATTTAGCCAAAACATTTAGCTATTTAAAGAATACTGCAAGACTTATTTTTTGGGAAATCTAAAAATATTGCATGCTTCAGGTAGTAACATCAAAAATAACTATCATATATTATTTATTTATCAAATATCATTTACCTGTATGATTATTTCAACCTGACTACATGTATTTTTGTCTAACAAACCAATAGTCCCGCCCCCAAACTTGTGCAATTGGTTGATTCAGTGTTGCTGTTTCAGACTGGTTGGGATAGAGCAAGTTTTTTGCTGTGTTTACACTTTTGGGAAATCAACCTAAGAATTGCTTGTAGTTGTTATGTGAGGTCAGTAGTAATGATACGAGTTCAGTGAAAGATGTACTCAGTGAAGCCTATCTTCAGTTAACCACAGGAGACACACACAAACAAACAAACCATATTTACTAAAATGACGGGATTATGTTGATTCTAAAACTCTAATGGGGGTTTGGTTTCGTGCAGTTTCATTGCAGTGCTGGTCTCATGCGGGGGCAGCAGGCCAGTGCTAATGAAGCTTAATCCACAGCGTTTGAAGCCATGAGAGGGAGATGTTTGGCAGCTGCTAGTTTTATTTCCTCACAGAAGAAGGGGAGTTATAAAACAAGATTAAGACTTTCAGTGGTTCATCACTGTGAAATTATATCCCTACAGATCTGTAGTGTCTTTAGTGTATGTCCAGTTCGACTGCACATCACTGGACCTGAGAAAATATTTTTGGCCTCTACATCTCAGGATATTATAGAAACCAGAATATTTCACACTCATTGCAGACGTACGAAGACAAATTCAGGGGTAAACTTTTAATAGGTCACTGTGAAAACATACTTCTCAGCAGTTTGACAGTGAAAATGTTCACTGGAACATGCAAACAGCTGTACGTGACCTTCTTGGAGCTGATAGTTATTTGCTGATCTTATTTTTAACCGTAGAGCCGTCACACACAGCGAGTGAAGCTACAGATGTTTATTGTGCCGCCTACTGGGGTATTAACTTTCTGTTCAGTGGACTTTAATATTACTGTATAACACACACACATACTTAGATATGGGCAAATTTCACATTTATCAGTACAAAAAAATCATTAATGAGTATTTTGCATTGTTTTCCAGTGATAATATATATAAGACACAATTAATTTATGTGAGAAGCAAATTTGGGAATTTTCTTATACCCTATTGGCAAATAGTTTTTCTTGATTCAGGCACAACCCACACTAAATTGGTACAACAATCACATAATGGCCAACACTTTTCTTATATTAATAAAATTAAACTTGATAATAACCTAATAACTTTTGTCTTCATCATTTTGCTTTGCATGGATGTTTTAAGCTTTTAATGGATGATTATTTTTAATGGAAAACCAAGGAAATTTGAGGGTCAATGAGATTTTTTCATTTTTTTTTCTTTAAAGAAACAAATGCTTTTATTCATGCAGAATGTCTTAAATTGTTGAACTTTTGAACTTTCTGTTCATTTAAAAAAGGTGGTTTCAACAAAAAAGTAAAGCAGCAAATCAGCATATTATTAGGATTTCGGAAGGATCATGTGACACTGAAGACTGGTTTTTGGAGTTTTTGGAGTTATTTAATTTAAATTGTAATCATATTTAATACTTTACAATATTACCGTTTTTTCGGTATTTTTGATCAAATATTTACCTCCATCTCTTCTTTGACAACTGGTAATGATTCTTTTGATATTGGTTTTTGTTTTCTATGGGATTTAATTATTTTTGTCATTTTTGCAAGTGAAGTACCGGGTGTATTTTCCAGTTGTGAAAGCTTCCGGCCTTCTATCACATCATTGATCCACTTAACTGAGTAATTAGGAAGAATGCAGAATGTGGCTTGTGAAGATTTGGAAAAGTCATTCATTTGTTCAGCTAAAAATACAGAAAGCTGTATTCGATCCCTGTGTGGTGGTTCTAACAGAACAAGGTGTGACCAGATTGGCTGAAGCTTGAAATTCTTCACTGAAATCAACCCCAAAATGATGTGTGTTATATCTGATCTCTGAGGTGGTGAATATGATTTTTTCATTTACGTCAGAGCTGGTCCTCCCTCAAGCTCACAAAACAAAAGCATCTGGTAACAAGAACTTACATGGCTCATCTCCAGACTCCCCCTTCCAGGTTAAAAACCAAGGGTCAGAGTTTATCACCCCAGCCTCGAGCACAGCCATAGTGGTAGATAATGAGGAGAGGGGTCAAAGTTCACCAGGCTTCAGTGCACAGGTCGTAGGGAGTTGAACCCCTATGTAAGTTTCAACCGTCAATTGGTCCCTGAGCAGAAATTCCCATACATTCAATATTCAGCAAGTCGGAGACATGATGTGTGCAGTGAGTTGCGTACACTGAGCGTGTTCTGGAGGAAACTTTGTTTCATACTCGCAGGCTGTAGCAAACTGCATACTTGAAACTGAAATGTCTTATTTGCACTGCAGAGGGATTTATTCTGTTTTGAGGGGTGGCTCACTGGCAGGATGCCTGGTGGAAACGGAGCCAAAGCATGTGTCAGGAGACTGAGAAAGGGTAATTCAGCAAACCGAGTTTCTGCAAGAAGTGCCAATTCAGAGACTGAGTGATATCAAAGCAATACTGGCTTTTTATTTTTTTATCTATTCCCTAAATTTCCTGTTGAATTCCTTCTCATGTTCATTGAAACGTGTGTAAGGAATCAACAGAAACTTTTTAATCAGCAAGAGTGCTTTAGTGACATGCTTAACAGCTCAGTCCTAAACCGGTCTCTGCAATGTAAAAGCTGTTGTCAGGTAACCTAAAAATGTAGTTCATGTGGTGACATATAACTCAAGTTTACAAACCAACAAAAGTTTAACCTAAAAGTTATATAACCTACTGTACTGATTTGATTGATTCAGTCATATTAAATATTATTTTGGGGCAATAAACCTGACTAAACTCAGTTAAGTCCTTAGGGAAACAACTGATCTCATATATATATGTATGTATGTAATGTCAGTTTTAATTTTTTTTTTTTTTTCAGTTGTCATTTATTTCATTTTTTGATTTAGTGATTGGTGACAGACTTTTGTGGCCACATTTAAACAACACATTCAAGCATGAGTCAGCGATTTTTTGAAAATATATTTTAATTCAAAGGCTGAACTGTTTTCACAAGAAGGGTAATTTTCATAAATTATTGGTCAAAGGAATGGTTTGATATTTACACTACCTGTTACAAAATTATTTTACTGGTTAAATTTGGCCAGAAAAAAAAGCCTATAATGGGTGATTTAATGGCTGGTATCTGTGACTATGTTCTTCACATATTGTGACAACATGCCCCACTATGTTGTCAGAAAATATCAGTTGAATGCTGTGTAATTCCTGGGCAATAATGTTGGAAATGTTAGTCATATTTTTTTTTTTTTTTTTTGTAGCCATGACTTTAATGTTGCTTTAATATAAATTTTAAATGTACATTTTTACAGGAGTAAATACTGACAACTAGCCCTGGTCTTCCTTATTACTGAAAATAACTTTCAGACTAAAGACTAAAACCTTAAGCGATGAAATCCATCACTAACTACTTCTCACAGTTTGTCATTGTGGATATACGAGTGCATTGCAAGTCCTCACAGTGCCCTCAGAGAGACTTCCTATACATGTGTTGTTTCTGTGTCTGAATGATTTCTGCATCGCTGACTTTCTGTATCACAGTTTATGAGGGAAATGTTCTATTTAAATTATGCACAGGTCATAATTTTATGGCTCATTTGGAACCTTGAAGTTATGAGCAGCAACACTTTGGACATTAATAATTACATTACATAATCAAAACATTAATCAGGATGAAAAACTGCTGTGATTTATGTCTGTTTAAGTCTCTCTGAATCGCCCCTCAGGCAGCAGCGCATCTGCATTTACCAGAATCCTGCAAACAATGGAATACACATTCACTCTAATCTGAACCGCTAAATTTGTTTTATCCTGAACTTATTATGTCCGGCAGAATCAAATGTTTCAGTCCTGTTCTTATAATAAAATGTAATCCTCTCTGTAAAATGTATCATTTATAACCCACCAGTGTATGTGCAAGAAATATAATAATTTTCAAACAGATTTCCACAGACACTCCCCTCATCTGTTACTGGAATAAATAGCCCTGCCCAAACTCACACCATTGGTTGAACCATTGTAACTACTAGTAGTTGTCTCTGCACATTAAACTGCGATAGAAGAAAAAAATGTTAACATTTTCCATAAAAACTGACATGCTTCTGGTTTAAACTCATTCAAATGTTATAATCACAGAGTTCAAGCATGAAACATGCCACTTTTTATGGTTAATGTTAAAATATTTCCATATTTTCCGAGGAGCCATTGGGGTTGTTTTTGTTTTGCTATTTGTCTGTTAAGAAAAAGTCTTCTATTTGTAGAATGAACTATATTGTTTAAAGAGGCTTGCTGCACTGTCCAATGTGATTTACTGGAATGTATCATTTACTGTCAGTCTCCAGAAACAGCCCGTGATGCATGTCTGTGGCTCTGGTTGTGAACGGGCTGCGTCCCAGGACTTCACCTCAAACCACAGGGTAAAAAACAGCTCTTCATGTCCCCGGTCTGCTGGAGCTGACGGCTGCAGGCCGGAGCGACTGGCCGTGGCAAGCAAGGGTTTGTACTGTCATGTTATCTCTAGAGTCCTGTTTCACGTCGATGTGCACTCTCACCAAAACACACATCACTGGAAACGCTTGGCCGCGAGCTACTTTCCCATCCAGCTGTGATGTGGAAAGCACATTTAACTTAGTTCTGCTAGTTTTCTAGCTTTCAGTATCATGTCATTTCAGAATGGCTATGGTTTGTAATTGATATTGTCTCAAAGGTCCCACTCTTTCTGTACTTGCTCTTGAGTTAGCTGCAATTTTAAGGAGCTTATTTTTCCAACAGAAGCCAAGCTACTTAACTTGGAAGTATGAAAACCGTGCCGTGGAGTCGCATTTTTTTCAAAAGCCGCTTTTTTCCCCATCTTTGAGAACATTGTAATCCATCAAATCTTAGTAGTGAAAAGAGAAGCTGTGTGCATGTTTACAGACATGTTTACTTGGAGACATATCATAGACATATTGTTTTTATATAAAGCTATATGACTACACAGACTAACTCAAACCCTTCATTTTATCTCTAATTATTTAGCATGTTTTGAATAATAATAATAAAAAAAACAAAATAAATTGCTTTATTTTTAAAGCAGTATTTCATTTATTAACTGTACTTTTTTTAAGTAAACTTAAGTTTTTGCATCACTTGTTTCTTTTTTTTTTTGCATTATACTTTACAAATGGTTCAGAAAATAAACACTTTTTTAAAGATTTATTTTAAGCTTCTTTATGTTTTGTTATTATTATTTTTTAGTTTATTTTTTTATTATATTTTTTATAGTGTATTGTCCTGTTTGTGTGGTTCAACACCATCCTCAAACTTCCCCTGAACACTAGCTACACTCCCATTTCTCCTCTCTTTTCCTTCCTCTGTCTATTACAATAGTCCTTCTCATCTCAGTGAGACAAAGTAATGTACAACTTTTCTGACTAATTAGTGATCCAAAGGGTTTGGCTGCCTGGCTAATTGGAAACCTAAATGCACGATTAAACAAAGAGAGAGAGGCATGGCGCATCAGGAACTCTCCTCTCCACATTCCACATGAGATGTTTGCTTTAGATAGTGAAAGTTTTTTGTCCTTTCAAGAGCTTTCCTTAATTTTACTTTCTCAAGAGCCTCAGGCTAAATAGAGCAAGAGGAAATCCACCAATGGGCCTTATTGTATAGATCTATGGAGACTTAATAATTATAATTTTTCCTCTTTTTAAACAAAAAGGGGAGTCTTTGGAATCGGCAAGAATGAAGCACTGATGCTTTTTATAGCGCATAAAAATGTTTCATTAAGAAACAATGCTTAAGTAAGATATATAACTTGTATATCTCTGTGTTTTATTAAAAAGACTAGCACATTTGCTTTCTGGATAAGTGTGATGCTGTTAAAATCAGATTTTTTCCCCCTGCTTATTTATGCAAAATTTAATAAAATGTCCCCTGTTTAAATGCATTTCTGCCTTTTAAATGAATGAATCAATAACAACTGAATCACTAATACAATGTTCTTGTAGGTCCTACCTGGAGTCTGAGTGGCGTGACCCGCAGAGAACTGCATAGGAATGCACAGATCGTTGTCGATGGGAAACTTCTCGCACTGCAGCATCTCTGGCCAGGGAAAGCCATAGGTCTCCATGACCGGAGCACAGCTGTCCCGCACCGCCTCGCACAGAGACCGGCAGGGGTAGATTGGCCGGTCCAAGCACACTGGAGCGAAAAGGGAGCAGAGGAACACCTGCGTGTCAGCATGGCATCGCTTTGCCAGGAGGGGCACCCAGCTGCCCGCCTGCTGCTTGACCTCAGGCATGGTCTCGTGGTCCAGTAGGTTTGGCAGGCGCATCTTTTTGTAGCCCACATTGTAGCAGAGCCGCAGGTCGGCTGGAATATCCACACACTGTGGCTGCTTGGCATAGAAGCGCCCATTGTGGAAATTGTCCGATTGCCAGCTGTAGTAGTCGTACTCCTCTGCCGAAACGGCTGAGGTGAGCAGAACCAGCGCTAGGGTCACAGCCTGGGTCAGAGACACCTGCCTCTTCTGCTCTGCCATGCTTTTAAAGTCCAGGTGTAATTCAGAAGAGGAATTGCGGGAAGTGGTTCAAAAAGATGAATTTTAATCCTTTTTTTTGTTGTGCTTAAAAAGAAAAAGAACAAAAAGTGTTGGGTTTTCCCTCGTTCTTGAGTCTGGTTGTCCTGCAGTTTAATGCAAACTCCTGGTAGCAGGCAGCAGTGGCAGATCTCAGAGCTCAGCTCTTCTCTAGTTTGACTCAAGTGCACCTAGTGTATAAAAGCCAGTGGGCTCAGGGCCCTATGAGCTGACAACCCCTGAGTAAATCTCGCCCACACACCTCCCACTGGTTTGCCCTGTCCACTGTAAGCCCCGCCCCCATCCCAGCCACAGCCAACTGCTGTGCAGTGGGCGGCACCCCCACAGCCCACCCCCCTCGCAGACACTTCTACAGGCAGACCACTCGCTGTCCTGCAGCACAATGCGTGCGTGGGATGCGCTGGGCTCATTCAGTTTCTCTTTAGCTCTGAGAACACACACACATTTTCCACACACATCTTCTGCCCAGGCCTTTCACATTCCACTTTATTGGGAAATAATCAGAAGGCAGAAAAAAGGTTAATCTACAGGTGGTCAGGGCTTTTGGGCCGTGCTGTTTGAGATATGCTAATGTTGCCGCTGGATGTGAATAGAAACCGGCTTTCTCTCTGTCTCCTTCTATCATTCGCTGTCACACCGTGGGGCCCAAAATTCAACCCACAGCCACCCAGCAGCAGGGGGCCATACTGCCATATTACAGCCGCCCAAATTGAGAAACCTTACTGACAGATCTTTATCTATTAGCTCAGGTTTTATACTTTATATTTTACTGAATGTGCACTTTGGTTTGCTTTTGTATTATCAGTGTTGGAAAAAGCAAATAGATAGATAGATAGATAGATAGATAGATAGATAGATAGATAGATAGATAGATAGATAGATTTGCTTTTTCTTTTATATATATTTTCTTTTACATATATTTTATATATAGACATTTTCAATTACATATTTTTTAATTTATAAATAAAATATAAATTAATTTTTAAATTAAATAATGAAAATTCACATTGTAAATTAAACATATTTTCAATTACAACATATATTTATCATATATATATATATATATATATATATATATTGTCCACAATGTATTTCAAATATTTGTTTGATTTTTTTCCAAATATGGAATGATATAGTGAATTATGAACTCTTGTTTAAAAAAAAATATATCCAAAACTAGCATAGAAAAAGCCTGGTTTTGATAAGTTATCTTTAGACATTAGTGCAGTGGAGAGAAGAAGGATACAGGCCAAGAATAGTGCATCAGATGCGCGGCATACAAATGACACAGCAAACGGTGGTTACAGTAAATCTAGAAAGCTAACAGAATGCGGTTAACAGGCTCTTTGAATGTTTACTTCTTGGAGTTTTACAAGCTGGCAGAGGATGTCAGTGTTTTATATGTGACAGCAAATGCTGCATAAAATACAGAAATACTTATTTTTGTAGAAAGTCTGTTGAAATTTTGTCTGATAGGCCTCCATAGTTGGTTCTTTACAAAGTTCATAACATTTTTCAGCCAGGATTGATCTCTGTGGGACTGAACTATAACCACTCTCTCTCTCTCTCTCTCTAGAATTAGAAACTCGTTCAGTCCTGTTGAGTGTTGCCCAGATTGTGTCAAAGACTGAAAGAGGCACAATTTTACGCTCTTTAGAAATCAATAATCACCGCAGCGGATATAAATGAGATTATAGTAATGATGAAGAATGTTATTGGAGAAAATATTCTGATATTTTGTGTCCAAGAGAAATTTTCAGGGAATCAGTACATAAAATTGATACCAAGAGATCCCCAAAAAGGTATCAAAAAGGTATTTATAAAAAGTCAATAAAAGTTTTATGGCTTTGATTTATTTCCAATATAATAATACATAATCCTTGACTGTAGCTCCTTACTCTCAGATGTAAGTAGTGGAAACTGCTGTGTGAGCAGTTTTCTCATTAGATGGACATGCTTTTCATTGTAGTTCGATAAAAGACAAACTCCTTCAGCAGGCTTCATCAGCATGCAGTGCTGTGTTAATTTCCTATTCAACTCTACACTTCAACTTTCTCCAGCTTTGTGATTGGTTCGGCATTTAGAGATTAAGTTCAAGCACCGCTGGAAGTGTACTTTCAGCCAAACGCTTGAAGAAAAGATTTGAAGTGACTATTAAAAGGGTTGGTTTTAGGGTGCTGGAAAGGTGGCCCGCTGCCCAGATATGCTCAGTAAATTCTTGATAAGCCGGGCAAGGAAACCCTGAAGAATGGAGAGAACGCTCTGGTCAAATGAGGGCACGGGATGTTTATTTCTTCATAGTAAATGTTATTTGAAAAGAAAATGTAAATGTTAACACAGTGCACAATAGAAATATGTGTACAAACAGGGCCAAATTTGTTGGTTGGAACAATAGGTTGGGAACAATAATATCCATGGAGATAATATCCATCTGTGTTTTAAATGGAAGTTCTCTGCTGTGAGTTCATGTCATTTGGTTGTGATGGGCACACAATCCTGGCAGAATGACTGTGAGGAAAGAATTAGTTCATAACTGCTATGTCAATAAAAGCATCAGCTTATAGAGAACTTCAAATGCCACATGCATTGCAATTCCTTACAAACTGATGTAATATATATTTTTCAAGAGTGAAATGTCACAACAGTTCCAATGTGTTTTGTGTATTTCAAAGCATTGTGAACATATAGATAAAATGTTTATACATCTGAAAACTATTGAAGTTTCTGGATTGGACAGATTTTGGGGTCCACGTTGAAACTTAATTTAACTTAAAACATGGAAATAAACATTTTTGTTTTGTGCTCTTGACAAATTTAAAACAAAGGAGCATTGTGTCATAAAATGAATTAGAAAAGCCACTATTTCTGGGTCACTAATCTAATAAGCAAATTCGTAACCATGTGAACTCCTTTGTGCAAAGGTCAGATTTTCTTGCTTCCACAGATGTTCTGCTCAATGATTATTTTTGATTATCTGCGACATGATTGGGCAAATCCAATGCTTGTTTGAATACACGGTCTTGTGCAAAATTGTAATTAATCCTTCCACAAATTAAGGCCTTGAAAAGTCAAAGCAAAAAGTCTTAAATTCATAAAGTCATGGCATTAAATGTTGCATGCATTGCTAAAAATTCCTTCAAAAATTCCTTAAATCAAGATACACTTGTTTCAGTTTCAAAATGAAGATATGTAGTTTTGTTTTTCTGAGAAAATTAACAAAATTAACAAAATTAAGTGAGTTTATGTTTAAATGAAACCAAATATCTATCAGTGAGGTATGAAAACATGTTTTCTCTTTGAATTAAGTTTTAAGTTTTTTCTGAGCCTGTTGGCAGATATTTGTTCTTGTTTTAATCATAAACTTGATTTATATTGATCAGTTTCACAGAAAACAAGACTTCCTATCTCACATAATTTCATTTCTCAAGTAAATGTATCTTGATTTAAGAATCTTTACACATTTGCACTGGAAAACAAGACAAAAATACCGAGGAAGAACTTCACTCTTTGCAGTGTGATCAGAAGATAAAAGTTATTTCAACATTCTAATGTTTAGCAGAGCTTTTCGAGCCTTAAGCCTTTTTAATTTTTTTTATTAAAAATCAATTATTGAAATTCAATATTTGAATTAAAAAGTGATGATACAACTCATTGTGTGCTCTCTAGAAATTTACAATTTGATAACTTATTGACTTATTCTGTTGCCTTCAATTTATCCCTTACATTTTCTTTACTTGGTCTTAAATAGGTCTTATAGTATATTGTTTATAAAAAGTGAAAACCAACATCTAAAATATGTTGTCTTGTCTAATGAGGCCTTTGACTGGCTATACAGGGCCTTTCAATTTTACTATTTATGTTTGGAGGATTGAATCACAAAATGCATTTCTACCGACAGTGTACCTAAAGGGAAGTTTGTTATAAAATCACATAGTCGCTGAAATGTGATGAAATACAGAGGTACATTTCTTAGCGCACATTTGACTTGAGATAGACCCAAAATAAGTACTTTCGCTGGCAACTGAGTTCCACAAAAACCACTTGGACACACTGGACTGTGAACCAATTTATTTATTATCCCTGGAAATGCAAGATCACATTTTTACTGTATTAGGCTCACTGCCTGGCACGGCTGAAGGGACGCCACACTTGCGAGGCAGCCATGGAGTCGGGCATGCTTGCGGGAAACGCACTTCAGTTTGGATTGTGCTTTCCCCAATCACAGGCGGGTCTTTAAGAGACCCTTGAAAAGATTGTGGTCATGGAGCAGAATTCAAAGGGACAGATCAGAGAATAAAGGGCCCTCAAAGCCAGGTTCTGCAGAGGATGGAGGGGTCCGGGAGTCCTGGGGGTCTGCACATGCAGGCGATGATGTGAAACTTCCACTGACATGCCCGAGCTGCCACACCAGAAACAAAACATTAAAAGAGATGAAAATGAAGTATAGTCGAAGTCTATTCAAGATTTAAATGTCAAAGGAATTAATAATAATACAACCTTTATAAAAAAGGCTTAGTGGACTCACACAAGGAGGTTTTATAGAGAACCTCCAGAATAAAATAAAATGTGCAACAATTCAGATGGAGGCTTGTTTTGCCATGGAATAATAAAAAAAAGTAATTGTGACTTTTTATATCAGAATTCAGACGTCTCCTCGCTATCAGAATTTGCACTGTTTTTCCTCAGAGTTATGAGTTTATATCTCACAATTTTGACCTTTTTTCCCTCAGTATTACATTTGGAGTTTTTCTCGAAATTCTTTTTACATCTTGTAATGCAAACTTTTTTCCTCCGAATTTTGAGTGTTCATTTTGCAATTTAGAGTTTTTCCCTCAGAATTATGAGTTTACATCTCACTTTTTTCCCCCCCTCAGAATTCTGAGTGTACATCTCGCAATTGTGAGTTTTTATTTGTGACTAGTGACAGTGACTGTAAGTTTACATCTCTCAATTCAGTTTTAATTAATTTTTTTTTTTTTTTTTCACACCACAGAATACAAATTAAATGGTAATTGTGATATTTTATCTCGTAATTCTGACGTTTTTTCTCACAATTGCAAATTCATCTCTCAGATATCTCTTTTTTCAGAATTCAAGAAAAAAAATCGGAATTATGGTGAGACATAAACTCATAATTGTGAGAAAAAAGTAAGAAGTGTGAGATAAAGTCACTATTACCTTTTTATTTTACTTTTTAAATCCTGTGGTGGAAACAAGCTTCCATTAGCTTGGCATCTGTGTCATTTTGTCAGCACAAGCTGGAAGAATTGGAGTACTTTTTCTAAATTACACTACTGCCATTTTCTGTGCACATTTAACATTTACAGTATGTAATGTTGTCTTAATAAAATGACATGCCGTTGGAAGCTGAATATATTTAGGAAACACACACAGATCAACCCATCACTCCTTAATGCTAGTTTGCATGTTGCTTCTGCTTATAACAGCAAACTAACTGAGCAAACAAATGACAGTTTGTGTTGGGGGCAAAATCTCTGATATCTAATAGTCTAGCATGTGTCAATTGATCAATGCCAAGCCTAGAGTAATTACGAAGTTATCTGTCTTCTCTCTGTCTTCTTTTCACATGGCAAGTGTCAGCAGTGTTGAAACAAAATGGGTATTCAGACAATTCCAGACTTTCCTTAACTGTCTCGCTGGCAAAATGTTTCTGCAGAATGTGGCTTTTGAACAGGCAGACTCAAATTCCCTCCAGAGGATTTTCTTAATTATCTTATATGCCCTGCAAGGATGCCCGTGGCTCAGCTGCCATAACAGTCTACAGCAGAGGAATGGAGAGGGCTTTAAAGGCACTGTAAGCAGTGTTAGCTATTCAGGAACTCCACCAAAAGAGACTTTAACAATACTCCCTTCATAGGCATGTGAATGTGGGAGAGAATGTGGGAGAGAAATGCAAGCACGTGCAGAAAAGTTTTGACTTCTGCTGCATAGTTTGGTGAACTCTGACTTGCAAATTTTTATGTTGAAAAGACATTTGACCAAAAGAGAAAGTAAATGTCATAGACTGACCTCTAGGCTCAATAGACTGCCACAGTAATGAGTCCTAATACCCAGAAACAAGCTCGAATTTTTAAACTTCCAGTTCCATTGTTCTGAAGTCAAAGAGTTTTTTGAATGGGTTTTTGGTTTAAAGTTCAAAATATTTTCACATTTTATTCTACAACATAAAATACATCAGTAATACCCCACTCACGATATCTTAAAGTTTTTAGATTTCTTGGAAATGGCGGTTGCTAACAAGTTGCTATGGGCCTACAAAGGCTGTCTGGGACATTAAACATCATCATCATGCATGTAAAATAATCTAGTATGATTTTACAACATCATTGTGCTTATACTCACTCTTGCAAACTATTCTTAACTATTACTTAACTATTACTTTCTTTACTTCCTATTCAAACTTTTCAACACATAGTTTTTAAATAAAGATTAAAGGAGTTATCAGAAGCTTGGTGGTGACATTGAAGTCATGTGACCTTGCTGTAGTTTTTTTTTTCTTTTTTCTTTTTAGCAATTGCTAAATTAGGCTTCAACATTCATAAATTTCATTTCAAAATTTCAAAATTTGCAAACATTTTCATGATGAACAATGCATATATGAATCATAAACTTTTGTTGGTAACAGAGCTTACTTTCTGCATTTATCCAAAAATCAATGGGAAAAATACTGCAGATGCTATAAACAAACAAAACAAAAGCAGAGTAAACTGTAGGCTATATTTTAATAAGATCAAAAATGTATATTTGAGTTAAAAATAAGACATTTTTCAATTTTTGATATGCTATTATTGTTTTTAAATAGGGGTTTATTATTTATTTAAAAGGATTTTGTGATTGAGACAGCCCTTAAAATGGCCGACACCCTGATTATTACCCTGCCTACTAAACTACAGTAGGGAGCTGATTGAGACGCACCCCTAAGCCTACTGAGTGCAACAGCACCTTTAGCTACTGAATTAGGCACGCCCACTCTTCTCAACGCCCCGCCCTCAACACGTGCTCGCACATAGAAACGTTTGGAGACCGCGGTAATCACCTCAATGTCACAGGTAAGAGAAAATACAACAAACACGCAATTTTGATGTCAGCATCAGCACACTTTAACACTGAACTCTGCTTTAAGCTGACCCTGTACAGGTACCATGACGTAAATTAGCAAAAGTAGCCAAAGCGAAATGACACTCTCAGCTTCCGGTGTGGTCTGTGTGCAAAATGATTGACAGGCAGAATAGTCAAATCGCTGTTACAATGACAGGTGTGATATTTGAGCACACTTAATTCATTATGGCAGGAAATATGGAAATGTGTGTATCTGTGTGTCTGTGTCTGTGTCGGTGTTGGTGTGTGTATAGGTCTATACAGTAGTGTGTATATAAAGCAAAGTGATGAAAAGTGCTTTGGATGGTTCTTGTCTTGTCTTGTCTTGTTTTGGCTGCTCAGTTTTTCTTCTTTTTCCACATGCAGTCTTCATCTTACCTTAAACAGAATTCTATTTCTTATGATCAGCAGCTAGCTTCTGCTCTGTTTGCGTTTTCTCAGTATGTGGTTTCACCCATGTGGAGAAATGACTGTACAAGGTGTTAAGGAACTTGGTGACTGGTCTTCATGAATCACCTAAAGATTCTTCTCATATGACTCATAGTTTTCCTAAGAGTGTTCCAGCACACAAGAGTGCAAACCATGTGAATTATTTACTCTGTGTGTATTGTAACCCTTCTGCCCTCTATCCATACTGATCCACACTGACCACCTTCACACTTTCCTCTATTCCAGTGGACAGATGATAAATAACGACAGGCCCCTAGCTTAAAGGTTTTATAGTAAAATTGCTGCAGCAGAAGAACTTGAGTCCTCTATTGTATCCTTTTATAAAAAAATAATAATAAAATGTTATGAGAAAATAATAAAATTGTATTAATATAATAAAAAATGTTTCTAATACTAATAGAATCATGAATGGAATATATATATATATATATATTTTAGTTTTGGATATGGATTAATCACTTTTTGATTTTGATGTATCGCATACAGAATTAATATGTCCTTGTTGGAAAGGTGTTGAGCATTCAGAACATTTTGTTTGAAGGAGACATCCTTATTCTATACATGGCTGTCATATTCTATTATGAGCTCTAATGCAATTAAAGCTCGCTGTTTGCTGAACAACTACAGATGCCCAGAGGTCTGCCAGATCTCATCTGTTTTCCTTCACCACTCAGAATCACCCTCATTCTGTTGTATTATTAATGTCATTCTTTTCCTTTTCACTCTCTTTTTTCTTGTGGTGTTTCGGTGTAGCTGCCAGGTGAAACAAGATCACACTGTTGCCTGTGGTGTGAGCAGCCAGAAAGCGGCTGTGAGGATGATTTCAATTGCACTTTCATTTTAAGTCACAAGCATTATGCACTCAACACCACAACAAATAGACTTAGCCCCAGATGGCACAGCCCACAGTGTGTTCACTAACCATTTGATGCATATTATACAGAAAACTGGCAAGTACTATCAGAAAATAGGCAGTTACAATTTGATTGGCTAGCGTTTATGCAGTTTCTGGCAATTACGGGTCCAGTCTAACTGGAAAAGCCGTGTTTACAAGGTACTTGGTTTATACAAGTGCTTTTTGATAAGTTTGCCAGATTAGTGGCATAAAATATTTGGCCGATGTTTAGTTTTGTTTGAGGCGCTTATAGTTGCCAGTTAACTAGATGTTCGCAAGCAGACATAAATTCTGATCATAATATTTGCACTCATTTTTGCTAATTTGTTTGGTGTTTTTTGTACAACTTACTATGGAGAGTAATTTGAAGTTTTTTTTTGTTTCAATGTTAGTCTATTATTGTGGCGTCAACGATATTATATGAATGGCACATAAAAACAAAGTGAACTGTGATTGGTTGCTTTACACATTGGTCATTTTTTGTGCAAGTAAGCTTTTCTTGGACAGAGTAATATGCAGTTTGGACCAAACGTTGTGCCATTAGTCACAAGTCTCGCTATTTCAGATTACAGAATACACGTCCCGACCACAAGAGGGGGTTGACAGCATGAAGGGAAACAGGACAGATATAGCAGACCTTTCTTGACATTACCAAAGGACGGCTGGCAAGGTTCATGTGCTGGACAGAACTTTTGCATAAATTGAGATTAAATTTGGTCAGGCTCCAGAGCGGGTTACTGCATATGAAGTCGTAAACTTCTAGTGAATCTATTATGTCCCAAGACTGACTAAAGCCACTTTGACATAATCCAGGGGTGTGCAACAGGATCTGTCCCCTTTAACATCAGCATAGGAACTCTGACGTATAATTACCAAATATGCTTTCATACGGAATTTGATCAGTCACAGCTGCTGTGTAATCATTTGCGCCGAGAGCCAGCATTTGGTGTAGTTTTTCTTCAACACCAGCAGGAAACTGGACCCAAACTAAACCAGCCTGTTCTGATGGCTGTTCTAAGCTCCATTCTGACAGTTTATATTCAGAAGACACAGGACCTTATTGATGAAAATGTGAATGCTCTTTTATTTTTCCCTTTTCTTTTCTGGCCACCTTCAGGACGACGTTTTTGTCTTCAGGTTGTGTGGCCTTGTGTTTCAATTATCCTTTTCCTTTTCAAAATGCAGCACTTTCCAAGAGCAGCAACTGCAGAGGTTGATGTATGGACTTTTAGAGGAGAATACTCTGAGCTGTTTGAAGCAATTGCACAGTCATGTTTTATGGTCTGTAAAAATGTATAATCAAATACTTTCACTGGACATTATCCAGAGAATTAAGCTTTTAAGCTATTGCTAGTCAGTTTTGGATGTGCTACTCAAAATATGTAGCTAGCTGTGCTACTGACTACTCTACATGAAAGTTAGTTCAGCTAAAAGCTATAATTTAAGGTGCAATTACCGAAATTTTGTGGGCAGTAAAGGCATTGTCCACTGTCAATAGCATAGCAATGTATAAGTGGGCTTTTACACGACACAATTTTAAACTAAAAACAGAAAATATTTTATGCAATTTGGCCGTTCATTTACACGACAATGGTGTTTAGAGGCCTGAAAATGCAAACTTTTGAAAACGGGTTACAAAGTGCAAGTTTTTGAAAACGATTCCGTTATCATCTTCGAGTAAACTACAAAAAACGTGAATTTATGAAAATGCAGACGTCTTGCACATGCGTATTATGTGTTCAGCCTATAGGTGTGTGCACAGGTGCATAGTGTTTCTTTACAAAGTTACATTCCTGGCCTGGTATACACAATACATATATTTTTGGTCATTTTGGTGGACTGGTGTGAATGGGGATCATTTTGACAATGTTGTCGTTGACACATGAAATAAAATTTAAAAAATGCAAAGAAAAAACGTTTCTGTTTTTGGCAGGGGCGCCGCTAAGGGGGGGGGTTCTATGGGGACGATTCTAAGGGCCCACGCACTTTTGGGGCCCCCAGAGATCTGTTTTGTTAGTAGTAACAGTAGTAGTAGTAATCATTTTTAGTTAAAAAAAAGCATATAATGCTATTCTAGGAAATTGTGTGTTTCTAATTTTATACCAATAGTTTGAACAGGACCATTTTCTATTCTAACACAACAATGCCGTCGTGTAAGCGTACCCTAAAGCACTGTTCACACAGAAGTCACTTTCAAACCAAGCAGCTTTCTGTTGCTCAGCACGGCGAATTCGTGTGACCAACTTGAAAAGTGAGTAGTGAGTGAAATCTGCATGAAATGACTGGATTTCGCCAACAAAATTTCACAGAGCAATACTTACACTAGTTTACACAGTCTAGTTACACTACAAGCTGCAAGCTACATAAAGTAGCTTGCTACTTCTACACTACTTCATATACAGTATATACAGTGTGTATATATATATATATAAGCTATTTTTATGAATTGTATTTATTAGCAGGGTTGTGTGCCATTCAGAATTAATTTGAGATTGCTTTTTAAATTCCAATTAAATTCCTGAATCTGATCATTTTTTTTAAGACAAACTTTGAATGTTGGTTTGACAAAGCCTTACTTGAAAGTTTGAAGGTCTGTATATCTCCGTATTTTATATTCACATTCAGAATCATTCCATGTGAGTGTTCTTCGTCACTAGCAGCCAGAATTCAGGTTTGGATTCACTGACTGTAATATCCTGTTACTGATTTATGTTTTGCTAACCTATTTGATCACTGAAAAGAACTGACACAGAAAAAAAAAAAGAACACATTAGCCTTGCTTCTGAGAAATGCAGTTAAACTAATAACATACACAATCTGAAACAATGCTACTGCCCAACACTTATCTGTTTTGTTCTGTTTTAGTCCTTAAACAAGTTAAAAAAGTCTTGTTGACAGATTGTTAAATCTACAAGATAAAATGTTGTGTCACAGTTGAAATTCTAGCCTGAACTAGTCTTTGCACTGAGTCCTTGTACTGTTGTTGCAATAACATGGCTATCCCATACTGCTCGGTCTGAGGTCTTTCTTATCTGATGAAATTTGAAAAATATTCCCAGCAGAATGAAGCGTTTGTGGGATCTGAAACTGTAATGTAATCTCTTATTGTGGAGTGAGACCATCAGTCAATGTCTCGTATCTCAGCAGGACCATGACTGAGACGGAGTCCTAATTTTGAGCTCTTCATGAAAAAGTGACTTGAGCACTTCAGTATAACACAAACACCCCCAGCCCCCGCCCCCAATCAGAGCTGGATCTATCATCTAGGAGTTCATGTTTGGGAAGCGTACTTATCTTATCAAAGATCTCTTTCTGACCTGTGGGAATGGACACATAGTCCATAAAATGGCCTCCTTAAATTCAGTGAAGGCCATGAGATATCCTGGGATAAAGAATTAACCGAGAGACAACAAAGATCATCCGATGTCCTGGATGACACTCTCAGAAGAAGAATCCTCTGCTTTTTGTTTCTCTTTTGTTCACTCAGGTCTCATGTGTTGATGAGTTTTTGTTCTTTTGGAATTTTAGAATTGTGTGTGTGTGTGTGTGTGTGTACACACAATACTGTATATACTGTGTGTGTATATATATATATATATATAGAGAGAGAGAGAGAGAGAGAGAGAGAGAGCGAGAGAGGCCAATATATATTAGGGCTGTCAGTTTGCATTAACTTAATTAATTAGTTATGAAAAAATAAGATTAAAATATTTTAACGCAGTTAATGCACTGGCCCCGCCCCCAGACCTTTACATCATCTTACATTTCATACAGTTGACTGTTGACAAATATGCAGGGCAACAACATTCCAGGGACTAAATATCACGTTATTGGGGTCGCTTCAACCCAAATTTCTTTGATGATCAATGCTTTGTTTTGCTCAAGCTTCCAAAATACATTTTAAAGATTGATTTCTTAAACTAATAATCGCTTATTTGGATACAAAATGTCCAAAAGTAATCAAGTCTAATACTTGCTAAAAAGGCCAAAGAGAATAGTTTAGGCCTTAGCTTAAGCCTTTCCAGTATGTTTCAGAGAGTAAAATAAAACTTTTCCTTCTAGAAGAGGAGAGTTTATTAAATCTGATGGTGCTGCATTCTGTCAGTCTTTTTCAAAAACGCCCCAAGGGTTATTATGTAAGCCTTCTGTTTAAAGAAAACTCCCTCTTAGAAGGGGATCTGAACTTCTACAAGCACATTGTTCATCCAGTCTTTAGCCTCATATTCATGTTCCACTTCCATTTAAACCTCAGCTCTTTCTCAGCACTTCATTTGCAATTCCATTTAATAATTGTTCAAAAACCGGGGTTTTAAGTATGTCATTCAAAAGCTGTCAGATACAATGAAACTTAATGACATGTTTTGTTTCCATGGCAAAATTTCTTCTAGATACATGGCTGTGCATTCCAATGCACAGTATGTGTTTTGAAAATTAAGAGTGTTTAAATTAATTATTATATAGATTTTGAGTTGATGTCACTGCGCCATTTCACAGGAGAAAGCGATGACAGTGCCGTGAGGCGAGCTGAGCGACAGGACATTAAATTGTACAGTAGATAGACTTTGTGTGCTAACACTTGAGCCTTGACGAATGGGCTCATTTTACTATTACAAACAATTCCAACACCTCAATCAGTCACTAACGTACACAAATAACTGATGATTAGAAGAGATACTCCTATGAAAACAGACACTTATCCATATTTATCTGAGTCTGGCTAGCATTGACACTCCACCACTAGGGGTGTAACGGTGCACAGAAGTCATGGTTCAGTACGTACCGCGGTTTTGAGGTCACGGTTCGATGCGAGTTCGGTACAACAGGAAATGTATTTTTTCATTTATTTTGAACAGACAGTAGTGCTACATAGGGTTGGGCGATGTCTACAAAATTGGCATCGGACGATGTCTACAGTGAAACATCGCGATGGACGATGCCATTGGCGGGGGCGGTGGCGAGCGGGGGGGAGGTGTGTGCCCGAAGCGTGAATCCTTATAAGGGAAAACACGATTCCTAATACCCTTTCTACACCGGACGCGAGCGGCGCGACAAAATACTATTGAAAGTGAAACTAAAAGCGATCGTGCATTCAAAAGCATGATGCCCGTTTCAATGCAAGGTATAATAGCGGCTCCCTGATGCCGAAATATGTAGTATAATTACCCAATTATATAACTGCGAGGAAAAAAATTTAAATATATATTTTCCTCCCATCTCATATTTATTTCCTTTAGGGGTTCCGCCTACACGTCATTTTCTTTCCGAACACGGTATTGGGATGCGGGGGGAATGGGGGGTGGGGATCACGATGCCAGCTCAACATCGTGATGTCTATCAGCCATCGGCGACGGACTATGGCATCGTCTACGGGGGGAATGGGGGGTGGGGATCACGATGCCAGCTCAACATCGTGATGTCTATCAGCCATCGGCGATGGACTATGGCATCGTCTATCGGCCCAACCCTAGTGCTACATACATGTAACAGTTGTTTTGGGTTTGAAATAAATTGTATAATTTCAAGATTTAAAGCAAAAACAGAATGGTCTGACTTTAGATTTATGAAATTATGCAACATAAGACACATGCACAAAACAAAAACAGAAGACGGACTGAATGAAAATCCAGATTTATTCTCTGATAGCAGGTGGCGCTTATGGAACAGCAGTGATATAGCGTTTCCTTGGTTACCGCTGTAAATAAAGCAGCTGCGGGTAAAAACACAACTTTAATATGCATTAGCTATATGGAGGTAAGAGGAAAAGAAAATGCCATCAAACATTTCTGAAGACAGTCAATTCCTCTCAGAGGTACAGTACATTCAATCCCCACATATTTTGTCTTTCTATATTTTGAGCATTGCGAACAGTGAGCTTGATCTGCCTGGTACAGTATTTTCTCTTCACAGACTTCATAAAAATTCCACACAAATTACATTTAGGGAAACGACTGCAATGCAGTTTGTGTGCAATTCTAGAATAGAGATTGGCCAAAATAAAACAAAAAACCGGTTCTGATTTATAGGTAGCTGGTCGACCAGTGCATCTCTAGAACCCGAAACTTTTCCACACTGCTGATTTAAAACAAGCAGGCGGTTCTTCAAGCCCTTGCGTGCCGTTCTTGTTTTGGGTTGGTGCGTAGATTGTCTCTTCTTCTTCTCTTTTGTGTTGTGACAGTTAGCATTGCATACCGTGCGCACCCCCTTCTAGATTGATCGCCTATTAATGACTGTATTCATTTTCTACCTGCATGAACCAAACCATGACATCCGTACCATGACAGGTCAGGATGAATACATCAGGAGCGTTTCCTCCAAGGACACAACATCGTTCCACCAGCTGGCTAATGTGTACTGACATACCCGGCCACCACACCGACTGACGTGCTCTGGCCCTGCATTTTACAATCCCTTGGTGGCCTTCGTGAAGAATTTTCAGTATCTCTTGCCACATGGATCTGGGTATGACAATCCTTTGTCCTCTCAAAAGAAGGTCTCCAGCTATGGAAAAATGCCCTCATTCTTGCCAATATGACCACAGCTCTTTCTGCAGGTGACTTTTTTCTGGCCACCCAGACTGGCAGTACTGGCGGATTTTTTCACAGACTGGGTCAGCTTTTTGTTCTTCAACTATTTGTTTCAGCCTTGTTTCTGTGGCTGGCAAGCCTTGCACAACTGAATCAACGAACACCTTCAGATCTGCCTCTTGCTCCATCTCTTCTTCTGAGAGTGTGTGCTTAACAGGTGTTCTTGACAGCACATCTGCTGTGATCAGCTGCTTTCCAGGCACATGAATTATGTCATAATCGAAGCGCATCAGTCTAAGACGAAATCTTAAGACACGTGGAGGGAGTTGGTCCAGTGCTTTGGTGCTCAGCAAAGAGACTAAAGGCTTGTGATCCGTTTCAAGGGTGAATTTTAACCCCAACAGATAGGAAGAGAGGCGTTCGCAAACCCACGTCGCTGCTAAAGCTTCCTTCTCTATCTGCGCGTAGTGTTTTTCTGCTTCTGACAACTCTCGGAAAATGTAGACCACCGGCTTCCATAGTCCATTCTCAGGTTGTTTTTGGGTCAGCACTCCTCCTAACCCGAACGACGAAGCATCTGCTGACAGTCTAGTCTCATATGTTGGGGAGTACTGGGCCAACACTGGCGTTGACCTGAGCTCTTTCTTTAGTTTCTCAAAGGCCTCTTGCTGGGGTTTATTCCAACACCATTCATTCTTTTCTGACAACAGATCTTTCAATGGACATGCGAATGAAGCCAGGTGCGGCACAAATTTGCCCAGATAGTTTGCCATGCCCATGACCCTCCTAACATCAGCTACACAGCTGGGCTCAGGCATATCCATTATCGCTCTCACCTTGCTAGGATCAGGTGCAATTCCATCTGAAGTAACACTGTTTCCAACAAACATTATCCTTGGCAAGGACACATTTCTCATTCAGTGTTAGTCCTTTCTCTTCAAGTCTGCTCAGAACCTGGTGCAATCTTTCGTTATGTTGCTGTAGGTTTTCCCCATACACCACAATATCATCTGCATGACAAACTACTCCTGCGCAGCCCTCCAGCATCTGTGTCATACGGCGCTGGAAGTGTTCCGGGGCCGACGAAATCCCAAACGGTAACCGGTTAAAAGCATACCGGCCAAATGGCGTGATGAAAGTGGTCAGGAGCGAACTTTCCTTTGTCAGGGGAATTTGCCAAAACCCTGACGTGGCATCAGGCTTCGTAAACATTTTAGCCCCGGCTAACATGGCTAGCGTATGATCGACTGCTGGTAAGATGTGCCTCTCACGACGCACCCACTTGTTCAGGTGAGTTAGATCTACGCACAATCTAATTTTCCCCTGAGCTTTAGGCACAACTACCAACCCTGCACACCATGGAGTCGGCTCGGTGACCTTGGATATCACTCCTATGGATTCCATGCGTTGCAGTTCAACTTTCACTTTGTCTCGCAGAGGGAGTGGAACTCTACGTGGAGATGACAGTGCATAAGGTATGGCTCCCTGCTCTTGTTCAATCTTGTACGGCTCTTTCAATTTTCCCAGCCCTTTGAAGACAGCTGGATAGTTAGCGACAAAATCTTCTGTTTTAGTCTGCACAGTGTGTAGGCGTGTAATCAAATGCAAAGCCTCTATTGCTGGAAGTCCCAACAGTGCTTTGGATAGTCCTTTTACTATGTAAATGTACTGTTTAGTTCATTTTTTTTGGATGTTCAACACTCCCTGGAATAGGCCCTGAATATCGAGGGCCTGGTTCCCGGGCCCATACAGGACTTTGCCGGGTGGCTGGAGTTTGCCGTGAATGTTTGCCGAAAAACTGCCTTCTGGGATTGCAGTAACTGCTGCGCCAGTGTCCAGCTTGAACTCAGTGTTTTGACCATTCAATCTGACCAGTTCAATCCACTCACTTGTCTCTATTGAACTCACTTTTCCCAGGAAAGCAAAGTCTTTCATGTTCTGCTCTTCTCGCTCCTGCGTGATGTCATTAACCACTCCAGCTGACCAATACTGCTTTGCAAAATGTCCCTTTTTGTGGCATTTACGGCATTCCGCTTCACTTGCAGGGCACTCTCTCCAATTGTGTCTCTTTATATTTCCACATTTTCCACACCCAGTTGATTTACTGTCTTTATCCACTTTCCTGGGTCCCCTTTATTTTGGCCATTTCACTTTCTTTTGTGACTGTTTTGGTTTTGAACTTAAAGCATGAACGTCCCCTGTTATTTACACTTCACATGAACTTCCACGCAGGATGGGCTGCTGTCTCTTCACAGCCTCACTTTGCCTCACTTTAATCATGGCTTTTTCCAGTGTGAGCTCAGGATCAAGTTGCAAACTTTCAGACAGTCTTGTATTCCAATGACAATTCTGTCTCTTATCAGTTCGTCTCTTAAGGCTCCAAACTCACAATGTTCTGCCAGTGCATGTACAGCAGTGATGAAAGCTTCTATACTATCTCCTGCTTCTTGATTACGTCTGTTAAAACGTGCACATTCAAAAATCACATTACATTTGCTTACACAATGTCGTGTGAATGCCATTTTCACTGTCTCGTATGACTTTTTCTCCTCCTCAGACAGGGGAAGAACATTCAGGATATCTTCAGCTTCGTCACCGATGGTATACATAAATGTATTAACCTGATATTCTTGTGACCGCTTGTCTAGACCTGATGCAATTCTATAACGCTCAAAGTGTCGCATCCATTTGGGACATTCACTCATATCGCTGAAATCAAACTTGCCTGGAGGCATCAGCGACGTCATCAGATGTGGCACACTTGCTGCTTCATCATCCATTGTCACCTCCTTTTATTTTTCTTGCTGTTTCTCACCAGGTCAACTGTCCTCTTTTCTCCGTCTCGCTCACTCGCGACTTCTCTGATCTCCGCTTTATCTCGCGTCTTCTCCGATCACTTTAATCTTCGTATCCATCCGCTTAACAGAGACGTGCTCACACACTCTCCCGAGTATTTATAGTAGCATCGTAACTAACTGGTTTTCTTAAACGTCTGACAGACCAGTTCAATCCACTCACTTGTCTCTATTGAACTCACTTTTCCCAGGAAAGCAAAGTCTTTCATGTTCTGCTCTTCTCGCTCCTGCGTGATGTCATTAACCACTCCAGCTGACCAATACTGCTTTGCAAAATGTCCCTTTTTGTGGCATTTACGGCATTCCGCTTCACTTGCAGGGCACTCTCTCCAATTGTGTCTCTTTATATTTCCACATTTTCCACACCCAGTTGATTTACTGTCTTTATCCACTTTCCTGGGTCCCCTTTATTTTGGCCATTTCACTTTCTTTTGTGACTGTTTTGGTTTTGAACTTAAAGCATGAACGTCCCCTGCTATTTGCACTTCACGTGAACTTCCACGCAGGATGGGCTGCTGTCTCTTCACAGCCTCACTTTGCCTCACTTTAATCATGGCTTTTTCCAGTGTGAGCTCAGGATCAAGTTGCAAACTTTCAGACAGTCTTGTATTCCAATGACAATTCTGTCTCTTATCAGTTCGTCTCTTAAGGCTCCAAACTCACAATGTTCTGCCAGTGCATGTACAGCAGTGATGAAAGCTTCTATACTATCTCCTGCGCTTGTCTAGACCTGATGCAATTCTATAACGCTCAAAGTGTCGCATCCATTTGGGACATTCACTCATATCGCTGAAATCAAACTTGCCTGGAGGCATCAGCGACGTCATCAGATGTGGCACACTTGCTGCTTCATCATCCATTGTCACCTCCTTTTATTTTTCTTGCTGTTTCTCACCAGGTCAACTGTCCTCTTTTCTCCGTCTCGCTCACTCGCGACTTCTCTGATCTCTGCTTTATCTCACGTCTTCCCCGATCACTTTAATCTTCGTATCAGTCCGCTTAACAGAGACGTGCTCACACTCTCTCCCGAGTATTTATTATGGGATTCGTAACTAACGGGTTTTCTTAAACTTCTGACACCATGTTACGTTAACGTGTTATGTTAACTGGAAGCACAAGACAGGACACAGACACTAACGTATCATAGCCAACTTTACTCTCTCCTGCTTAGATACCACTACTTTGTGTCACGTCAAAATAAAATCGCTGCTCTCCCTGCTCTCATCCATGCTAGGCTGCATGGATGCGCAGGGAGTTCTTGCTCAGAACAGAACCATACCGCCAATCCAAACTAAAAAATAATAATAATATTAATAAAATACAAAATAGAATTATATTTGTTCTCTTTTATGTAATATTTATATATAAATATATATTTATATATAAAACTGCCTCCTCATTTTAAAACACCACTGGAATACATGTACCGTTACATGTACCGTGATTCCTGGTAGAACACAAGAGGGATGTTGTCCTGCTCTCTGAAGATACATTTTTGTTTTAAGTCAGGAGAACATGATTGTTTACATTTCAGACACATTTTTGATAAATCGTTGCTGATTACTGTAATTAATTAGCAGTGATTATCAATGAGCAACAGTTAGTGGTTCTTCAAGAGGCAAATAATATTCTGTAATTATTGATTAGCTGATAGTAAACCATGCATTTCAGTCATCAGTTTGCTAATTTTACCATATAAGTTTGATAATTTTTCCATTTTAGGTAGTAGTAACTAAAATGTTAATGTATCACTAGTTGTCTTGCATTGGATCCAGTGTTTCAGTAACCCAGTGTTGTTCTCAGTGTTTCAGACTTGTAAAAATCCCGGTGTCTCAAGTTTTTCCAATGATCCAGTGTTTTTATCTTTCCAGTGTTCCAGTGTTTTATGTTTCCAGTGTCAATTATTCAGTATTTTTTTTCAGTGCCTGCACTGTTGAAGTGCCTTTGTGTTTCGGTTTATGTATTCTCAGTGTTTCAGGATTTTTGTTTCAATGATCCAATGCTTTTTGCTGTTTGGGAACAGCAGGCATGGAAGACAGTTCTGGGAGGCAATTGGCCCTTCGCTGGGAGTTTGATTGACAGGCAGTCTGACCAATCATAAAGCTGAATCTGCAATTTTGTCCAACAAACAAACCAGACAGGAGAGTAGATTAATGTCAGGGGGATCCATCTCCATCTTCCATCTCCCATCGCATTAACTCTTTTTTGCACAAGTCAAAATCCATCTCAAGTGAGCGTAAAAACTTTTTTGTGAATTAAGTGATTTTTTCCCCATCACTCATTTCTGATGCGATACTTCAAAATGCACATAAAAACAGGGTGATGTAAACATGTTAACTACTGTTTCGCTGTTTCCGTGATTCAGTGATTTTATGCATTTTCCTGTTTCCATTTCCATTCGTAAAAATTACAGTGTTCCCAGTTTTTCAGTGCTCCAATGATTCAGTTGCCCCTTTTTTTGTGTTGCACAGTTTTAAGTCTTTCAGTTTTCCAGAGTTGTAGTGTTCCAGCATTTCAGAATTTCCATATTTCCAGTGATTCTCACTCTCACTCCACACAGAAGCCTTTCGCTCCAATCCTGTGCAACTGGCCTGGACTTTGCCTTTGTTAAATCACAATATCATTCACCGCTGCTGAGAGCATTAACTTTCCAGCAAGCAGGACAAACCCTCTGCAAAGGTGCCCAGGTAGTCCTGCAGCTATGGAATCCTGGCAGTGGTGTTTGAAAACGAAACAGCCTGATAAAATTTTTTCATGTTTTATTATGTTTTCCCATCCAGAACTTTGCTATTTCCTGCAGAAGGCTAATTTGCTGTGCTGAAGCAGATGTTTAACAGATATAAAAATTGGCAATCCGTTGGATCTTCCTCTCATATTACAGTACGGAGAGTCTTAGTCCATTGACATCAGTGAGTGATAGCACTCCTGATATTGATTACTGTGTGGCCTCCAGATGGAAAGACAGCGGCAAAGAGAAAAGTTTAGTTAGAGAATATGTTTGAGATGACAACATACCTTCAACATTTTTCTTTCTGGGCGTCTCTAGCCGGTCAGGAACATAGGACATAGCCGTGTGAGCCCACAGAGCAGGATGAGGGTTTCTTGGTGTTATTTTCCTGCGCTCACAACTGCTGTGATTAACAACCATTTTGCCATAATGAGGCCCCACAGATTCTGGCCCGTTGTATGCAGAAAAGGGCCAAAGCAGGGTGGGATGTGCTATAACAGTTTGGAAAACAGACATGACTTCAAAGCATCAAGACGTTGGCAGATCTTTCAGAAGATGGAGCGAGGGAGAAGGAAAGGGAATGTCTGAAAAGTTAATCCAGAGAAGGGGGGAGTTATTATTATTTTGGCTGTTCCTGTTCCATTCCTTCCTCCCCCATCATTCATATGGTGTTGGAGCTCCTTTTCGATTTTTAAAAGCATAAGAGTGGAAAGGAGAAAGAATGTGGCTTCTTGTGCAAAAAGACCAGTTAAGGAGGAGTGTGCAAAATGTATTCAGTTCTTGATTAGGTACAAAAAAAAAATGGTGCTTCCGAGAACAGGGAGGAGATTTGGCCTTCATGTAACTCTCGCAAGGATTCTGTGTTTAGAATCCATGATGTAAAGTCCAGCTCTGAGTTAATGAACCATGACTTACACCTTTTGTAAGGAATGGAATGGATATGACATCTGATTCGAGAGCAAAGTTCTCTTGGTACCTCATTACTGAAAATTTTACCTCACAATTGTCTCATCTGGGTTGGCGTTGAAATGGTGTCATTTCTGTTTGATGTAAATGCATCCATGCTCTAGCACAATATTTTCCATATGTTTTCAATGATAGTATCTGGGTGGATCCTTTTGTTTAGATCCATCAGTCTGTGGAACAAATGTCATTTTCATATTTTAAAATCTACACAAAGCATTCCACTGTTGTGATGCACATGACCCTAAAGTTGAGCTCATATTGTTATAGTTTTGTTTGAGAGGTTTGTACCCCAACTCTTAATATTCTCTGGATAAATTAATTTGCATAATTACCAAAAAACATTGTGAAATGCATGCAAAATCTAAGCTTTGTCAGCAATCCGTTAATAGTATCCCTGTGAATACAATAATTATTGTAATTTTTTAAAAGTAATTACATGAAATGTAAATAATGAATTACATTAATCACAATTCATTTCATATATGAACATTTTCTAAATACAAACACCAAAATTAAATTAATGCATAGACAATGCATACATTATTGTGGCAGATACATTTATGGTAACCGATTACAAAAGAGGCTTTTGAAGTCAATGTATGTTTTATTTTCATAATTTTATCATCCCTTGGCACAGTAGGTGTTCTTTTATTCAATTCCTTTTATTTATTTACTGCGTTTTTGTTCTATTTTCATATGCAGAGTGGCATCTCTGGCCCATTGCCTATTTTTTGCCACATTTTTCAGAAACTGTTTCAAGTTCCTGTGAGTTACTTGGAATATGAGTCAGAAAGAAATTATTAATTACGTTTAATGTCTTTATCACATGATTTATTAATTAATTGCACTAAATTAACTGGTTAAAATGACAGCGCTAATTAGTAAAGATCAAAAACTTATACAATCTGTTTATTCCAGCTGTATATGCAGTTTCTATGGATTTTAAATGCATGTTATGTGTGTAATTTCACTCCCCTGGTGTGGGAATATTAGTGTGACACTTCTACATTATACTTGAATAATGAGTGTTTTTTCTTCTTTGGTGAACTCTCCCAGCCTGAATGAGATTAATAAGGCCCTGTCTGTTAGTCGCCCCAGGGTAAGCAGCTAGATGTGGGCACTTTGAATGTGTTCCAGGAGTGAATGTAGAGGTTACAACCTCCATGTTGCTTGCATGAAGACCTCTATTCATAGTCTGGCCACTCTGGAGCTTTACAGTGGTAAAGATTTTAATAAACACACTTGCATTGTAGCATTTCTAACTTGGCAGCTTATCTCAAACATCCATGCCTCGAGTTTTCTTTCAGAAGCCTGATTGGTTGGGCCGATAGACGATGCCATCGTTCATCGCCGATGGCTGATAGACATCACGATGTTGAGCCGGCATTGTGACCGCCCCCCGCATTCCAATACCGTGTTCGGGAAAGAAAATGACGTTTAGGTGGAACCCCTAAAGGGAATAAATACTAGATGGGAGGAAAATATATATTTCAATATTTTTTCTCGCAGTTATATAATTGGGTAATTACTACATATTTTGGCATCAGGGAACCACTATTATACCTGGCATTGAAACTGGCGTGCTTGTGAATGCAAGATCACTTTTAGTTTCACTTTCACTTTCGAGATTCGCAATCGCACTTACTCCGTTTATACTATGGAGTGGCAGTACTTGCCACACATTTTATATGTTTGTCAGTGGTACTGAGGATCTGCAAATCATTCGCCATCGTCCTCAGTCATCTCTCCTTACTCTGTTTATGTGGTAAGTGAAATTTTATGTACTTTAATGTAACAGGCAACCTTTACACCGTGTTTACACCTGACGCGACAGTTGTCTTGTCGCGCCGCACCGCGCTGCATCAGCTAAAGTCTGTCTACACTGGACACGACAAAGCGACAGTTGAAAATCATTTGAAATTTGTGTCAACATGTCATAAATAGAACGCGGCAGCAGTTTACTGTCCGGAATTTGTCTTGTCGTGCCCCATCCAGTGTAGACAGCATCACTGATTATGAGTTCTATAGACTGATCTATATATAATAAATCTCTATTATAGATCAGTGGTTCTATAGTATTTTGTCGCACCGCTCGCGTTCCGATGTAGAAACGGTTTTAGGAATCGTGTTTTCCCTTATAAGGATTCACGCTTCGGGCACACCTCCTAACTCCACCCCCACACCCCTCCGCCCGCCCCCGTCGATGTCATCGTCCATTGCGATGTTTCACTGTAGACATCGTCCGATGCCAATTTTGTAGACATCGCCCAACCCAGTTTCCTTCTAATAGTTTAAAATGTAACGTTATCAACCACATATCATATTATTTCCCTTAAATTGAAACTGTAGCTTAATTGACTGTGATTTAAAAGTAGATATAATAATGCTATTTGGTATATTAGATATTTTTTCTTGCAGACATTATTCTGAGGTTGTAAATTGAGATTATTTAATGAACCTTAATTAATTATATCATGACCTCCTTATTGACATTTTGTCAGTCACTCCCTGTTGTAATACATAGCACATTATTAGCACAATATTTGTTAATTGTATTTAATTTTATTTTGAGAGCCAAAGTTTAATGCAGTCAATAAGTTTTTTTTTTTTTTGTCTATCTGTGACAGCCCTCTGGAACATCATGTCAGAAAAAAAAGCATAATCACAGAGTTGGAAAAAGGATCACCCCCCCTCCTAAAAATGACTTGTAAACTCAATCAGGTGTAGCTAATCACCTTCTCAATGGCACACAAAGCCATTTGATTTTCAACTGTAGTCAACTGTGGTCATTTTGATAAGCTACGCATGAA
>NW_015662933.1:214631-215622 GCF_001515625.1 Sinocyclocheilus rhinocerous
AGTTTTTTTTTTTTTTTGTCTATCTGTGACAGCCCTCTGGAAGCAAAAAAAAAAAAAAGATAGAGACAGAAAGTTGGGGAGGTGCCCATGCTATTCTAACAAATCACGAAGGTTCTATGCCTGTCAATCATTTTAGACATTCAGGTTAGCTGATATATCTTTACAGGGCAGGTTTTGATCGAAATGTTACGGAAGTTATCAAAATTCACTTATAGCACCTTTAAGCATGCGTGTAATTTACTGTTGGCTCTTAACTTTGCTAAAATAGTTTTAGTCCACTTGAGGGTGCTGTTCTCACAGACCAATGTCCAGCCCTCCCTGTGCCCATCCTTTGATAATCCCTATATTTAGTCACTCCCTGGATTCTGTCATGTTGTCCTTATGTCACTGCTGGTGTAAATACATAGAATGGACAAACTGTGGCTCTGACACACTGACTCGTTGAACAGGAAATATCACCCATGCCAGAGCGTCCATGTGGGATGGTGGAAACCCACCATTGTCATGTCAGGATAAGCACAGTTCGCAGATTCTGCCTGGAGGGCAAGTCCATCTGCCCTGCCATATGATGACAGGAAATTAATGATGCTGTTGTTGACACTGTGTTCATGTTGAAATTTTGGGCAGGATTTCTCAATATTGTGCAATTGCAATTGTGACATCCGTATTATTATGGCTGCCTCTGAATAGTGTGTAATTTTACCTGTTGGAGAGATACTACAAGTGAAGGGTAAAATAAAAAAACAAAAACAAAACAATGGTACTATAAAATATGAGATATTCCTATGGAACTCTAGTAATTTAAAACTCTTATTATAAGGTATACAGTGGGTAAAGAAAAGAAGTGTGACATCCTATTATGGCTGCCTCTGAATAGTGTGTAATTTTACCTGTTGGAGAGATACTACAAGTGAAGGGTAAAATAAAAAAACAAAAACAAAACAATGGTACTATACAATATGAGATATTCCTATGGAACTCTAGTTAGTAA
>NW_015662933.1:217238-239109 GCF_001515625.1 Sinocyclocheilus rhinocerous
TGAAGTCTAGTATTAAGAAGTGGAAGGTATTTGGTACAACACAGACCAGGATCAGGACGTCGCTTCAAACTGGATGAAAGAGCCAGGAGGAAACTGGTCAGAGAGGCTAACAAGAGGCCTACAGCAACTCTGAAGCAGTCTCAGGAATTTATGACAAAGAGTGGTCTTTGTGTGCATGTGACAACAATATCACAAATTCTCCAGAAATGTGGCTTGTATGGGAGGGGTGTAAGAAAAAAGCCACTCCTCAAGAAAGGCCACATGCAGTCACGACTGAGCTTTGCCAAAACACACCTTGAATATTCTGAGGCAGATGAGACTAAAATTTAATTATTTGGCCTCAATACCAAACGGTATGACTGGCTGGAATCTAATACAGCTCACCATCCAAATAACACCATTCCTACAGTAAAGCATGGAGGTGGTGATATCCTGTTATGGGGTGTTTCTCTGCGGCAGGGACTGGAACACTTGTCAGGATAGAAGGAAAATGGATGGGGCAAAATATCGTCTTGAGGACAATCTGCTGCCCTCTGCCAGAAAGTTGTCAATGGGAAGAAGGTTTGCCTTCCAACATGACAATAACCCAAAGCACACAGCAAAACTGAGCAACACAGTGATTGAAGGAGAAAAAGGTGAATGTCCTTGCATGGCCTAGTCAGAGCCCAGACTTAAACCCCACTGAAAATCTGTGGAATGACTTGAAGACTGCAGTCCATAAACGGTCACCATCAAATTTAACTGAACCTGAGTAGTTCTGCAAAGAAGTCTAGAGGTGCAAAGTTAGTAGAGACATCCCCCAACTCGGTGATTAAGGTTCAGGTGATTCTTTTTCCAACTCAGGTGATTCAGGTTTTTTTTTTTTTTCCTGGCGTATTGGTGTTATATCTTTCACTTGGATGTTATAAGTAAATATGCTGAAATACGCAAAAGTGCTGAGAAATAAGGCATCTGTTTTCATTAAATGTTTATTAAATTAAGAAACTCATACACTAATGTTCAAAATTTTGGGGATGTTAAGATTTTTTTATCTTATGCTCGCAAAGGCTGAAGATGAATTAACTAACAAACAGGGGAAAAAAACAGTGATATACTAAAGTATTATTATGATTTAAAACAGCAAAGTTTTTTTCTTAATTATTATTAATAATAATGGGTTAATTAATGTAAAAAGTTCTTATCGACAAATTTTCAATGGAAGTTAGTATGTATATATAATTTTTCTCTGTCGTGTCTTGCCTTTATCCATTGTATGGAAAGTGAATGGAATATTGCAGCGTGAACATTCTGTCTAACATCTCTTTTTGTGTTCTACAGAATAAAATGGAACAACATGAAGGTCAGTAAATAATTACAGCATTTTCATTTTTGGGTACATTGTACCTTTGATTCCGTTGCATTAAAAAGCTCTCATCGGCCAAAACACACAGACTTTTGTGCACACTTGTGTGCGCTTTACCAGGTTGGCAAGTGATGCCTTAGTGCACATACATCAGCTTTTGACTGATTTATAGTATGTTCTGCCAAGGGTATTGTTCCGTGTTGTTACATGTGAACTGCATCTGGCACATGACCTCCTGATGAAATAATGATTTCTTAATTTAAAAAGGAGCCTGGGGTGCACTGGCTTTTAGAATATCTATTTTCAATATACATGTTGCCCCTTGGTAATATTATTAGAAAATACGGGATTAGTTTCCACTGTTATGCTGATGATACTCAACTATATATCTCAACAAGACCAGATGAAACTTCTAAATTATCTAAGATAGCAAGAGTGTGTTAAAAATGTAAAAGATTGGATGACCAATAATTTTCTCCTATTAAATTAGGATAAGACAGAAATATTACTTATTGGACCAAAAAACTGTACACAGAATCTATTGGATTACAATTTGCAACTGGACGGATGTACTGTTACTTCCTTTACAGTCAAAAATCTGGGTGTTATATTAGACAGCAACTTGTCTTTTGAAAATCATATTTCCCATGTTACAAAAACAGCATGTAGATTAAAGACACATCTCTTTGGCCAGGCATTCAAATAATGCATCTCATAATCTTGGACTGCAGTTATATCTGATCAAATGCGCATTATTATACTTTAGCTTGGGTTAAACAAATTAATTTTACTTGGCTGGAACAGCAGTTACGCTAATTATGTCTCTATTTGTTTCTCTGTTTTTGCCACGGGATTGACATCGCTACTACTAAATATTGTAGAAACTTAATTTTCTGTAAAGTTGCTTTGCAACGATTTGTATCGTAAAAAGCACTATACAAATAAACTTGAATTGAATTGAAATATCCTGGTGAGCCAATTTACAGATCATAATACAGAAAGTTTGGCCAGATATCTGAGAGTGAGGTGTCTGTCCTCCAGAGGTGAGACCAATAGTGACAGAGACACATGCTGGGAAATCGTTTTAACAGATACATCAAATGCTCACACTCTAAGGCATTGAATATATATTTTTCTCTGTTTTTAAGGACTATATCACCTGAAAACGAAAGAGATGTCCTGTTGCTCTTTTACTTGCAATGAAAGCATATAGTGGGCAAACTTTTGAACTGCTATGTGCTGCTTAGATGTTGAGCTCCATAGATAGAGAAGCTTGAGGACACGAATAGGTCCTTTCTGCTGAACATTTGAGCCTCAGTATTTCTGGAAAAAATATGCTGATACTTAAAGTAAATTTTGAAGGAATTTGTCTAAAGCTGATGGAAAGGCAGCAACCTGAATGTACTTTTATCCTAATAAATCTTTGTGTTCTTTCTTACATAATGGATAACAAATGTGCTATATAATGAGGAATAAAAATCCAACTTGACAAAAACGGAGCCATTTCATAAACTTCCATCCTAGAGAATGCGGTCTGAATATTCAAATGGACCTAGAGTTCTGAAGTCATTGGTTTGGATTAATCAGAAACAGACAAGAAGCTGTTCGGCATGCCAAAATCCGAAGCAAACACAATAGCGTCCCAGCACAGCTAAACCACGGCTAAACTCATCAAAACAACATAAGTCATTTCTTTAACCACATTTTTCTTGTCTTTCCAGCTATTAGCATGATTCGGATCACTAAACAATGTGTGCATCCACATGTTGGCTTTTGTAATGTCAATTACAGAAATTATTTGCTACTTATGGAAGCATTTTTAATTGAGTTTTGAACCAGTAGCAATTATTATTATCACTGAGTTCTAATACCTCAGCAAAAAGATATTTGAGATGTGGTGTCTGTCTGCATAAGTATGGAGATGTTCTGATCTAAACCCCTTCCTCTGGCCTACTAGATACAGAAACCTGCATGTGAGTTCTGTTAACCTTTAGTTTCTTTTAAATGGGCCGTAGGGGCCTGTGAAAGGCCCTTAGTTTTATGCCTCAGCTTTGCCTCTCCAACTACATCTCTGCTTTGCAGAAGGAATTCACAGTTCATTGAGTTTTTTTTTTTTTTTCAGTCACAGCAGATGTAAATGATGAATTATTTTTCCTGGTAAAGATGCTTGTCACTGTCTGTTCAATGCCGATTTTGATAGGTTTACAGCTGCCATATAATATGTTAGCATGTCTGCCAAAGTTCCTCCTAGACCTTTACATGTCTAATTGACTTTTTGCATTTTACAAGGTGCAGCAGGGATTGTGCAAAGGATGCTGTCAAAGGAAATGATGAAATATTTCTAATTTCTCCTCTATAGACTGGATAAAGCACACCATGACATAATTTAAACACTTCTGCTGTATGTTTCTTTTTAGTGGTATGACTCAATTGAAGTTGAAATTTTGCAAATGTTGCAAAACACGGATATGAATATTGATTTTGTTGCTGTCTAACTGCATGTATATATACAATACAGTTCAAAGGTTTTGGGTCAGTAAGCTGCTTTTAATGTTTTTGCAAGACGTCTCTTACGTTCACCAAGGCCGCAATTATGTGATCAAAAATACAGTAAAAACATTAATATTGTAAAAATGTTATTACAGTTTAAAATAATTGTTTTCTGTTTGGATATATTTTAATGTAATTTACTGATGTGACAGCAGAGCTGAATTTTCAGCAATTACTCCAATCTTCAGTGGCACATAATCCTTCAGAAATCATTCTAACACGCTAACATGGTAAAGAGTTGTGCTTAATATTTTTGTGGAAACCATGATACATATTTTCTTTCATGATTCTTTTATCAAAAGAGAGTTTAAAAGAACAGCATTTATTTCAGATAGAAATCTTTTGTAACGTTATAAATACATTTAGTGTCATTTTCTATCAATTGAATTTATCCTTGCTAAACACAAGTAAAAAAATCCTATTGACACCAAACTTTTGAACATTAGTGCATTAGTGAACATTAGTCTTATATAGTTTTAGATAGTTTTAAGTGCACTCATTTATTTCTTTTTTAAGACTAAAAGTTGTACAAAATTGTACTTTAGGATTGTTTTTTATTATTAAAAATCTATATAATTGAAATTTTTTTTAGATCTTGAAGAGATGGAGCGATCTCTTGGCCATGCAGAGATTACAGTAGAGTGTAAAGTCCACAAGCCCAGCTTTTCTCCTTATGGTAAGAATGTTTGTGATTATTGCTGACAGGTAGGTAGGCCATAAAAAAAACTAATATCTCATTTAATATCTTTCTACTGCTACATTTATCTCTAGTGTTTTCTTCCTGCTAAATGTCTTCTCTTCATCTTACACTGATACTTTAGCAACAGTATATTCTGCCAGACTTGACTTTGAGTAATCGTTTCCCATTTATCAAATAAGGACTAATAATCGCATTCTCTCCTCTTGTTGATTGTGTGTTCCTTTAGAGAGTGAATGTTGTTTTACTTTGGTCCCATGCAGTGTTGTCATTGGATTTTAGGAGAAACATTTAATCATCATATTTCTCTAAAACACATTAACAGTCAGAGTAATGAGATATCATGAGTCTATTGTATCGTCAAATACTTTCATGAAGCAATACCACATGCCTTGCCAATATATGTCGCATCCAATTCTGTACGTCTGGGTGAAAAAGTGGCAAAGTTCACTAGACCTCTGTGTTCTAAAACTGTGATAAATGCTTATTTGCTTTTCTAACAATTCCAAGTTAATAATATTTTATTTTTGCATTTTCAGAATTCTCATTTCCTGCGTTCTTGGGAAGGAACATGATTTTGATCACATTCCAGCCATCTCCTCCTGTTGTTAAGTCAACAGTATATTTTTGGTGGCAACGAGCCTGACCAGTCTTGCAGCACACACACACACAGAGAGAGAGAGAGAGAGAGAGAGAAACGCATAAATCACAATTGCACAGACTTGCAAAAATCCCTAAATAAATTGAAATCAGAAAATGTCCCCTTACATTGATGCATATCAGTCCTAAGAAATCTGGCAAGGCATATGTTTTCAAAGTGGTAAAGAGGCAATTTTGAGGTTTTCCTGAACTTTCTAAGGGCAAACAGTAAATTTGCAGGACAGCATAGCTTGATGGGCTACACACTTTCGTGCTGTCTACAATTGTGTGTTTTTCCAGTCTGAAAAATGCCAAAACTGCTGTTGTTACCAAATAACAGATGCACAAAGTTCATTTCATATGGAAATAAAACTAATTTACAGTATTAACTGGCACCACCATCTGGTTTATTACTGGACATCATTTCATTAAAATTGTCAAATATAGTTTTTGAAATAAAAAGTTAATAAAACACTCCAAACCATGCAGTTTACTAGAAATGCTTTATTCACGTGAACAATGAATACAAATTATAAATGGATTAAAATGTAATGAAATTAAAATGTCATTACATTTTCATATTTAATCCATTAGATTTGCATTATAAATATATATTTGTATAATTTGATTTATACTGAAGTATGGCTTCTCAGGAAGGAAGTGAGCATTCCCTTTCAAAACAATAATGGTGCTTTGTCATGATAATGTCCTCCGACTACAAGACAGTAACACTAGCCGTACATGTCAACACCAGTCTAATATTACAAAAAGAAATGCCAGATTTCATAAACAATATGCCATGAGAATGGAAACAACCTTAGGAATGCACTTCACACACCAAAATCAATAGTTGCATGGTCTGTGAAGTGTTGCAATATGTTTTTCTCACATGTTTCTCCATCTGAATGTGCCTGAGGATCCTACTGAGAGTTTAGTGTGATCCAACGATCATTCCAGGTGGTCAGATAAAAAAAAAAGGATTCTGTTTTTGTTCTGTTTCCTTAGCAACAGTGACGTTCTTCTTGTCCTTAGACACATCTTCCTAGCAAGTATATACAGTGAGGTCCAAAAGTCTGAGTTCACAATGAAAATCTGGGATTGCATTGCACAACCTCTTGGACCTTTATTCAATATCTGTCTTCGTTTTCGAGATTTTAATGGTTGAATGAATTATCGAACCCGTTCAACCTTGGGGAAGTCTGAATTTTCTTCCAGAAAGTACAGTAGGAGCTGAAACTCACCATGGAAAACATGGATATTGAATCATCTGTCACTATGTTAATGTAAACTTTTAAATACGTTATCAGAACGTTGGCTAATGTTCTGGCTAGATTCTCTCAATGTTATGAACATTAGAATAGAACATTTGTTCAATGTTATCTCTTAAATAACATTTTCAAAATGTAAGTATAAAAATGCTATTTATATTTCATTCATGGAACGTTGAATTTAGATTTTTTTTTTTTTTACTACTTATTTCAGAATGTTCAACGAACATTTAAAACGTTCCCATAATGTTTGCAAATTTATTAAATGGAACGTTCCCTTAATGTTTTCCCTACCATTTGCATAACCAATAAAAATATTTGTAAACATTTAAAAAAGACTGGACATTTTGAACACTAGATTGATATTCAGATTTAAACCTGGAAAGAAACAGATGGTTTTAGGATTTTGGGTGGGGGTGGGGGGGAATTAAAGAAATGTCATTCTGTTAAATGAATAAGAAAGATTTGATGTTCTGTGGTATTTGATCAAATATGAAAATTTGTGAACTCCTTTGTGTGGACTGCCAGATTTCCCCAGAAGTCAACACGAATCAGATATCATTGCATTAGTTCATATGAAAACAATATTCATAAGAAAGCATGTTGATTAGAGAATAAAAGGAAAAGGAAAGATCTGGAATAGTTCAATACACATCCACTCAAGTGAAAGTAATGAAACATATCAAATTCACCCTTTAAAGTTTTTGATCTTGTGACATCTGATGGGGGCATAAAAATGAACTGCATAGTAGGAATGGTTTAGCTGCTATAGAAATCTCTTATGAAAGGTGCCTGTGTGCATCTATTTAGGGAGTTCTATTTTTAGCCCCCTTTCTGCAATGTTAGTAACAAGGCACAGTGAGATTATGCACTTTATTTTTAACACCTCTATAAAAAGTCACAATAAACCAAGACATTTTAATGTTTTATTTATATCACGGATCAAACCCTCTTTTTTCTTTCCAGTTCCCTCCTGTGAGACAGACGTTTCTGGGCCAAGGGATGGTGGCATCTGCTCAAGACATTTTTGGCCTGGATGAAAAACAAAAGAGGAGATTCCCATTCGTCGACATGCCTGGGATTTTCATTTACACAATCTAGAGTGAGTATCAAGTAAATGCTCTTAGTTCGGCATGCTTTCCGATTCTATTTTGATTCAGGAAAAAATTCTTCTGTGTATGAAATCAAACGTGCTCATGTGAAAATGTTACTGTGGGGTCATTTATAATCTCCCTTGATATATAAATAATTTTGTAAATTAAATAAAGCAGCTTTGCTTCCCACGTTTTGCATGTTTGTTCAAATTTGACCTTATATTATCTGACATTCCCAAAGGCGTTATGCTGTCTAATCAAATAAGCTGTGATTAGTGTATACACTTCCTCTGTTTTTTCCTGGATGCATCATCCCTGAATCTCTGAACGTGTGTGCGAATACGTGCAAGCCTTGGGCAGTAAGCTTTTTTGATTATGTCAGCCCATGTGGGCCTGTAATGCAAATTGTTTTACTGTTTAGATGCAAGGCAAAGTTCTTTTGCTGTGATTATGTATCATGGCTACAGTGTTCAGTCAGAGACAGGAGCAGATGGTATTGTCCTGTATCCAATGTGATCAGATTAGCTATTTCTGAGTTTCAGCTATTGAAAGTGACAAATGTTCCCTTTTGGAGAGAGTGCAAGTGTGTTTTGTTCAAGAATATCTTATTTTCAAGTCAAGTCAAGACCGTTAGGTAAGGTATGGTTTCCTACAGTCTTACACGATGCATTACACCAGATTTGTGCTTTGAAATGTTCATTTAGAGCTAACTTTAACATGCATATGCTGCATGCACTTAGCTTTGTTTTTTATTAGGAATGCTCATGGTTAAAACATGACTACTATCCAGTCCACGTTTTGGTCGAAGCCCATGAGCGTCCAAACATCAGCAGCGCAATTAATACATTTTTAAGAGTCTTTGCCTTTCCTGTGAATTATGCAGTCTGTTTCATTCATGTATGACTCAGGCTGAGCCACCGCAATGATTGCCAGAGAAAGATATTTTAGCAACAAACAGACCTAGGGAAATGCCAGCTCACCATAAACCTGTCAGGATTTAATTTCAGATGGGGTATTAAATGTTTATTAGGTTAAGATAAAATATATTTAGATTTATTTATACTTGGACTTGGATTTACATCAGACATCAGTCCATCCAATATAATATGCACACCACCACCTGCATCTCAATATATATATAATGTTATGAACATTAGAATAGAACATTTGTTCAATGTTATCTCTTAAATAACATTTTCAAAATGTAAGTATAAAAATGCTATTTATATTTCATTCATGGAACGTTGAATTTAGATTTTTTTTTTTTTTACTACTTATTTCAGAATGTTCAACGAACATTTAAAACGTTCCCATAATGTTTGCAAATTTATTAAATGGAACGTTCCCTTAATGTTTTCCCTACCATTTGCATAACCAATAAAAATATTTGTAAACATTTAAAAAAGACTGGACATTTTGAACACTAAGAGAACACTAAGAAGTAACGTTTTAATTCGGAAATAAACTTAAAGGAGAGGCTAGCAAAACATTCTTAGAATATATTTTTGTTAGCTGGGTCCTGTAAACTTAAACATTAATGTATATCTTGCATCTATATTGTAAAAATGTAAACCTTCAGAGGCTCTATCTAATAATTATATTTTATATTTATATTATATTTATTAATATTATATTATATTTTATATTATATTATTGTGTAATGTACTCTTCTGGCGGTCCTGCTCCCCCTCTCCCTCAGAGTCTGTACGAAGATCCAGTGTATCTACAGACATGAAGTGAAGCACAGCTACTTAATGTACCAGTCACTCCTCCTCCATCAGTGGGACGCTGCTCCACCCTCTCCAGCGCGTTCATCTCTCCGTCCGTTACCGTCTCACGAGTGGAGAGGATTTCAGGACCGGGACAGATCCACCATACATCCACCACCGTCAAGCATCATGGCGACAGAGGTAAGAATCATTAACGCATTCATTTGAGCTTCGTGCGAGATGAAGAGACAGCGGAGAGCGGGTCCGTTTCATTCGCGTGCATTGGATGAAGTTATTTTGACACCTGCTGTGGGGTTGAAACACCGGTGTTTCCTGTAAACGCTTTAGATGAGATGCGTTCATAGAAGCCAGTTAAGAAAAGAAGACGCTGTTTCCTTTAAAGACTGATTTCGTCGACATGACACGGAGTTTCCCATTGAAATCAGCTAAAAGTGAATATTTTGTGGTCAAAGCAGAGAATCTACCGAGGAATGTGTGAATGAAACAGACAGACTGACGAATTATTCAGCACCCTGGACAGAGACACAAATAGACAATAAAAAAGCAACAGATGCAGAAGTAAAAGTATTTTTACGCGGCTCTCTGGAATATTTGATTCTGATTGGTCAGTTGATCGTGGAAACCCATGTTTGCCATGCTCCTGTCTCTTCAGGCAAGTAAAAAAAACATAAATAAATGAATCTAATATACCGTACTATTTATTTATAAATATAAAAATAAGCTCAAATAAATATTTTGTGTCAATTAATTTATTTGGTAGCTATGTAAAAAGCGGGACAAACACTGATATGTTGATCAGTTTATTTTGCAGTTATGACTTGCGAAGTGTATTATGCTTTCCATATAGACTATAATGCAACAACCAGTGTCTTTCCTTCACTATTAGTGATTGACTCTAAATTCTGATTGGTTGAGCCACTTTCACTGTCAAGACACACGCAACAAAATCAAATACTTCCCTACTATGTGGAAAAAGAGTAGTATGTCCGAATTCATCAAGTGGTACTCACTGCAGAGTCAAATGACTTCCAGCTCCACCTCTCCGGATGTCTAATGGGGTGGAGGGATAGAGTTGTTGGTAGGGTTAGGGTGTGGTTGGATATTATAGCGCCACTCATTACAAGTGGTACTCACTGCAGAGTCAAATGACTTCCAGCTCCACCTCTCCGGATGTCTAATGGGGTGGAGGGATAGAGTTGTGGGTAGGGTTAGGGTGTGGTTGGATATTATAGCGCCACTCATTAGGCACAAATTACATTCGCTCCTCCTTGCTGGACGTCTAGCGATGGGGAGCTAGACATAAGCTCCACCCATTTGCTCTGCAGTGAGCAGCTTCTCGAATCCTTAGTATTTAAAAAAAAAAAAACAGAAGGTGAAAAGTACCCAGGGGACCTACTACTTCTGGCAGGATTCTGAAGTTTGATGGACATTTTGCCCTACCATAAGGCCATGGGAGAGGATTTATGAATGGCAGTGAAGTGAAGAAACTGACACTGGTTGGTCACGTAACCAGAACCACACTGCAGATGTAGTACATCTGGATTTCATTCACACTATTCAAATATATACTATATACAACATACTTTTTAAATGGTCACGAAGTAAGTTCAAATTCAAATGTAGTACCTCAGACAGTATGAGATTTTGGAACGCAGCTACGATCTATATTTGAAATGAACATAACAAATATGACAACATTCCGTTTTTTTTTTGTTTTTTTTTTGTTAAGTATGTCATCTGTGTATTTGAAGTACATTTTTCACAAATTGGGACGCATCTAAAGTTAACAATTTTCTTTAATCAGTTTACCAACTGAAGTTCATAACTCAGATGCATGGAATATAATATAATTACGCATAATATAATTTTTCATACGTGGTTACAGAGTTTTAATACCTGTACAAAATTGATAGATGAAACTGACGGCATCTGACCAATCAGAACAGATATTCAAATAACCCAACATCACGACTACCATAGGTAACATTAAAGTCAATCAGCTTTCAGAATCACTTCGATGCGTCATCAAGCTTTCCTGAAGACAACAGGAGAAGAGAAACTTTTAGGCAAAATATCCATGAAATCCAAATTAATGAAAGATCTCCATCTACACCGTGTAGGTGAGTAGATTTTAGTTGCAATGGGGCTCTCCATATATCATGCTGCAATATTTTGTTGGTTTTAATCAATATTTATTTACATATTAGCCTAAAAAAATCCCTCTCTGACTTCCATTGTTAGTACCCACATAGCAACGCCCTGGCAACCATGTGCAATACTCTAGAGTAGTATGCAAGGGAATGCAAGCATGGATGGGCATTTTTAATGAGCACTATATTCACATCTCTTTTCTCTCATGGCATATCTTCCAAATACCATTTAATTTGCTCTATTTAAGAATAATTTTTGTATGGCTGCCCTTTATCCTTAGTGCATCATCAATTCCTATCCAAACAGCATAATAAATGGTTTATATTTAGGCATCGGTATAGATTGCATGCACTTTCTGTTTACTCAGACATCTTGTTTACAGATTTATTCAAAAGGTAGGCAAGACAAATTCCTCCAGTGAGAATACACAATGAGATTCCACTGTTTGTAATGTATTCAGGGAAACAATTGTATCCCTCAGCAACCTAGATTTTACTTTTACTAGGATATTGAAACTGATTGTTGACTCTCACCTAGCCAACATTCGCTGGAAAAAAATGTTTTTGCTGTCACAAGAAGAGTTGTCATGCACTTGCTCTGGGCATCTTGTGGTCTTGTTGTCCTACATCCAGCTCGTTTTCATTAAAAAAATATTGTAATGAGTCATCGGAATGTTCCAGGAATGCTCAGAGAGTCTTTCCTTCGCTTCACTGGTCTGTTTAGCGTTCAGTGCCATAAACTCTGAGGCTTCTTTAGATGGCTCTCTAGTTTCTTCTTTGACATGCACCTCAAAGTGAAGTTAATCCTTAAAATAACTACCTCTGAAAATATCAAGGGTTTGAGAGCACATCAGCATTTCTCTTTTTTTGTGAGAAGAAACTCGAGAGCTGTAAATGTTCTGCCTCTGTCACATCTGTTTAAAATAATCTTCCCCATTCACAAGGGAAGGAAGAGGAAATGCCCGAGAGCCTATGAAGTTTTGAAGGTACACATCTATCTTTCTGTTATGCCTCTGCAGATCTGCTCAGCTACTTATGAAATACGGCTCAATATTGGCAGCATCTAGAATCAACCTCTGACCCCTCAGATGTTCTTGCTGGACAGACCGTTTTATTAAAATCCATAACCTTTTCTTCAACTGATGAATTTTAATGAATGAGTTGTGATGGCCAATGATGCTAATGGTCTCACTTTAGGAATGTCACTGTACCCTCATTCGCCTTTCAGACTTATTCGCCAGTTTGACAGTTCACGATTTACAGAAATCGGATGGTAACTCTTTTTATAGTCATAACCTAAGCCCACTAACCACCTACAGTCTGTTTACCGACTGTCTGATGCAAATTGGACAGAAATGGCAAGAACTGGCAGAAATTGCCACTTCCAATCTGACTGTCTGTTAAAACTTTATTGTTGAATACTGAAAACAATAGAATACTCAGAATTGTTTTATTTTGTTTGTTTGTTTGTTTTTGTATAGCGCTTTTCACATTACACATTGTTTCAAAGCAGCTTTACAGAAAATGCATGTGTCTACATTACAATCTAGAGTGATCTGTTATCAGAAGTGAATGTGTCCAAGTAATGTTCATTTCACAAATGAACAGTTGAAGATAATAGAATCATACAGTTAGCTAACAAGAATACATTTTAGGCAGAAGCTCATTAAAGCTATTATTACAAGTGTGATCATAATGATTACAATATAGAGAAATTTTTGCAGTTGTGCATGTCAATTCAAGTTGGCGTCATCTGGGGTCCTTGCAGGGGTCAGCATCATCTCTTCACAGGTGTTGGGTCATCTGAAGTCTTTCTATGAGGCTGGATCCACGCTGGAGCTGGTGTAATCTCTTGTTACTTTGAGATGGGCATCCCGGGGTAGGAATAGAAAGGCAAATGGAAAAGAATTAGCGTAGCTGCTGTTCATAACCTTTCAAGCAAAAAATATGTTTGTGACTTTTATCTGATCTACCTGGGAACAACGTTATGAGATTCATTATTTGAATGCTTGGCTGAAGAGATGTGTCTTTAATCTAGATTTAAACAGAGGGAGTGAGTTTGAGCCATGGACATTATCAGGAAGACTTCCAGAGTTTAGGAGCTAGATGAGAAAATGCTCTCCCTCCTTTAGTGGACTTTGCTATCCTAGGTACTACTAAAAGTCCAGAGTTTCGTGACCTTAAAGAGCGTGATGGATTATAGAGCATAAGAAGATAAGTTAAATATACAGGAGCTAAACAATTTAGTGCCTTATAGGTCAGTAGCAATATTTTGAAATCAATATGGAAATTAATAGGTAACCAGGGTAGAGATGATCAAATTGGGGTGATATGATCATATTTTTTTTAGACCTGGTAAGAACTCTAGCAGCTGCATTTTGGACTAACTGTAGCTTGTTTATTGAAGATGCAGGACAACTAGCTAGTAGTGCATTACAGTAATCCAGTCAAGAGTCCATGAATGCATGAACTAGCTTTTCTGCATCAGAAACAATCAATCAATCAATCAAATTAATAAAATAATAATAAAAAAAGAAAGTTAGCATTTTCTCACCCTCCAAAACTGTATGACTTGTTTGGATCACAGAAGAAGATATTAAAAAAAAAAAAAAAAAAAAAGTTAGCATTTTCTCCCCCCCCAAAACTGTATGACTTGTTTGGAGCACAAAAGAAGATATTTTTGAAAAAAAAAAAAAAAAGTCTAAAAATCAATAGGTCTAATGTTGTTCGAACCTCAATGTTCTTTAAAGGAATAGATCAAATTTACTGAAAATGAGCGTTCAAACAGCTGATAAAAGCATCACAATAATCCTCAAGTAATCCACGCGACTCCAGTCAATCAATTAACATCTTGTTAAGTGAAAAGCTGTGTGGTTGTAATAAACAAACCCATCATTAAGACATTTTAATTTTAAACTATCGCTTCTGGACAAAATACAAGACCATAATCTATAATATTGTTTCCTGAGGCACACATTCACTACAGATGATCCATAGGAGAGCAGATGTTTTAATGTTACATTTCTTAAAATCTGCTCCCATGAAGAAACAAACTACATCTTGGATGGCCTGAGGATGTGCCAATATTCAGCAAGTTTTTATTTTTGGTTGAACTATTCCTTTAAATTGCCTGTAGAATAAAGAAAGTCATACAGGTTTGGAACAGGATGAGAGTGAGTAAATTATGACAGATTTCATTTTTGGATGACTCTAAATGGCACCAAATCAAACCAAAATTTGGTTCACTTTTCACGTTGGTCAGACAGATCCATCTTGTAGTTCTCGGGCAAGATAAGCTTCAAACAGTACAATACTTTGTTGACAGTCAAAAGTCAGACTGTGAAACTTTTCTTCTTGTAACTTGCAGATAGCAGTTTAGATGACCTCCCAAGTGTGAATAATTTATCATATCTGGGAGAAATCCAACTGTGGATAGTCATGTGGCCAGATAAGCCACTTGCTTGTGGTTATGTTAACAGCTGCTGTGGGATTTGAGACAGCAAAACAGCTATTATGAGCGTCCTCAACCTGAGTTGGAGTCTCACTGAGCGATGCCTCGGTGAAGGAGTGCAGGGATAATTAGGCTCATCTCATTTGGCGTGAACTAAAAAGCTTTGTGTGTCATGGTAACAGTGAAGACTAATTATCATTCACGTAAATCCTTATGAAGCTTTGGTTGCTAATTCTGACTTTCTTTATATTTGTTCCAATGCTGGATGGTGTGAAGTCATAATGACAACATGTAGTTTAATTTATTGATATATTCATGAAATCTTGCTCAGGGGTGGCTCCTTTAGTTGTGCCTCATTTAAATATCAACTTTTGTCTCATATGTTTCTCCTAAAACAATATAGCGCCTGACTTTTGATTGCAGACTTGGCAAATTTGAGCACAGTTTATTGCTGAGATATCTAAAGCAGTGGTTCTCAGACTTTTTAACTTGAATGCCCCAGGGTTGTTATAGTTAATTAAAGCTAAAACAATAAAGAAAAAAAAAAACAATAATTAAAAAAATATATATTTATTTATTTACTTACTTACTTACTTCAGCTAGCTGCCAAGGCAACATTTATTATTTTCATTTAGTTTGACTCAAAATACTACAATAACTAAAACTAAATCTGAAATAAAAAATGAGCAATTTTTTTTAGCTAAAATTAAAATGCAACGTATTAAAATTTAAAACGAACAGTTTGATACTGATTCTCTATGATAGTCAAACATAATTCCAGAACTGAATGTTCTTTAGGTTTCACACTCTTAATGACCAATTTACTTTTAATTTTCAATTAAATTTTTCAGTCATTAGTGATTATGGGATAAGGTTTTTAAAATGGATTTTTACTCATAAATAACAATTTCAACATGATAAAATATTTTTGAGCTTGACATAACTGGAAGTAGACTTAACTAAATGTGTACTCATTATATAAATTTCCATAATTGTATTTGTTTCCATGACTTTTCCAGCTTGAAAACACTTTTAAAAATGCCTATATCTAGGTTTTCCAAGATCCTGGTATTTAAATAAACATTAAAGTAAGAAATACATTAAGAGATGTTAGTTCAGATTGTGATTTTTAGTTTAGTTTAGTTTAGTTTTAGTTTTAGCTTATTTAAAGATCATTATTAAATCTTTTAAAAGTCATTTTAAGACATTTGAGGCCCCCTAGTGGGTCCAGGCCCCCTGGTTGAAAATCACTGATTGAGAGGTGACACATTATTAAACAAATAATGTGATTATTAAACAAAACTCTCCATTTGTTTTCAATTTAATCTCATTGCTTTCTAGGAGAAACAATACTGGTATTAAAAAGATTTTCATCTACAGCCCATTACACCTTTAAAGAACCATTAAACCTTTTTCATTCATTCTGTATGTTTCAGCACTGGCCTTACAGAGTAACTTTACGATGTTAGCTATAGAGAGTATTAACGATAGACTTATTTTTGGCATCAAAGCTTTCAGCAATTACACTAATGAGACCACAACTGTGAGGCCAATTAATTTTTGCTGAAAATAAAGCTGTGAGCCTGGTCTTATATCTTGATCTGTTAAAATAGGGCTTTGTTTACGAGGGAGAAACAAGGTTTCGAAAGAAAGACACTGATGCATTGCTTATAGTGTGTTAGGTGATATGCTCAGACAGAAAGCTGCAGTCTGTTCTTAATTCATGTAGTTATTATTATTTGAAAATGAAATTTATGAAACACATTTTTGCCAGCAGCCACTGTAGACAGACTGAGTGCTGGAATATGTCTGTCCGACTGTATTGTCAATTGGAGAATCAGGAGAAATGGGACACAGCAAATGGTCACTAGAGTTGGATTTGCGTCTTGGATCTATCAGGTTTCATTCTCTCTCTTGGCTCTCTAAATATATTTCATGATGTTTCCAGAGCTGGTGAAGATGGTTTTTACACATTAAGTTCTAAAACAACTCATTGAGTGTTTCTTTTCCTTCTTTTGATTGATGCTCTGTCTTTTACTGGCCTGGATTTTATAAACCTGCATACATATTCCTTCATACTTTAAAATATTATTGCTTCAGAGGCCCCTGTCTGTTTTTCATTTCGATAGACTCTTGATGTAGGGCCAGGCTCTATCATTAGGTTTTCTGTGTGTCTTGGAAGAGATATAAACCGTAAATCATTAAATGAATTGACACAATGTCATGCTGTCAGGACCCTCTCAATTTTAAGTGTCAAATCACAAATTCTTATCCACATGTACAATGATTTAACTGTGCAAGTAATGATTTACATGAAAAATGTTTAAAATGATGTACATACAAGGCGCTAGTCATATCAATGGCCTAGTGACTGTGCCATTTCTCATTTTAAGTTTCAGAAAGGTGCTCATGAGCGCCCCCTTTGAGACATTCCTGATGTATTTTGTGTCTCTTTGTAGTTTCACAACCTTCAGGAGCTGCGTCACAGTGCATCTCTGGCCACCAAGGTCTTCATTCAGAGAGACTACAGAGACGGCACCATCTGCAAATTCCAGACCAAGTTCCCCGCTGAGCTGGACAGCAGGGTGAGATTCAGATGAAGGTTAGGGGACACATCTGATGTATTACTGCCATTTATGTGGTCGCACAGTCGTCCCATGTGGCATTGCTTTAATCTTAAGACTTTTGATTGCCTCAATCTTAAATTTAAATTTGCTAAAAATGTACTCACACTCAGTCCATCCAAGATGTAGATAAGTTTGTTTCTTCTTTGGAACAGATTTGAAGAAATTTAGCATTACATCACTTGTTCACAAAGAGAGCTTCTCTAGTGAATGGGTGCCGTCAGAATGAGAGTTCAAACATCTGATAAAAACATCACAATAATCCACAAGTAATCCACACCACTCCAGTCCATCAGTTAACATCTTTTGCAGTGAAAAACTATGTGTTTGTGAGAAACAAATCTCTGCTGATTCAGACCAGACATCTTTTTCACTGTAGAAAGCAGTATTATGGATAGAGAACTTACATTTTAGCAGGAAGCAATAATGGTTTGAAGTTTTAACATCTTAAAGTCTTAATGATGTATTTGTTTCTTGCAAAAATGCAGCTTTTTGCTTCACAAGACGTTAATTGATGGACTAGAGTCGTGTCTCGTGTGAGTTATTTGTGGATTACTGTGATGTTTTCTCTTATTCTGATGGCACCCATTCAATGCAGAGGATCTGCTGGCAAGCTGGCTGAGTTTAAACTGATTGTTGTGCGCAGATCGAGAGGAGCCTGTTTGAAGAAACGTTGAAGACGCTCAACTGCTATTATGCAGAGGCTGAAAAGATTGGCGGTCAGTCCTACCTGGAAGGCTGCCTGGCTTGTGCTACAGCCTACATCATCTTCCTGTGCATGGAGACACGCTATGAAATGGTATCAAGATAAAGTCTTCTCTTGTTTCATTTACAATACACTCAACATTCATGAAGAAGCCAGTCCTGAGATGTAAGATTGAGAACAGCTCCAAACCATGAGCACCTTTGAAGATCAAAGACGAGCATTCAGGCCTGGTCACCCAAGGATTCAAACAGAACCAACACATTAGAAAGTTTGAACATTTTGATCTGCCGGCCCATTTGAATCTGACCACACACGTTTGCAGCGGCAGATGTAAATCACTTTCTCTGAATAGCATGCAAACAAAATTGAGATAAGGTTTGATATGCGTAGATACGCCCTACTTAGACAATAGTTCCCTTGTGGTGAGCGCCTGTCCACCAGTGAGCATATCTGACCAAATCATAACATGGCATTCAGCGCTGAGATATACTTCCAAAGGCCAGCACATTACTCCACATAGGTGTGCTTCACCTGCACTGAGATAGAGTGGACATAAAGTTGAAAGTCTTTCTCGTACTATATTCATCTTCATGCTTGAACATGTTTGAAAAGTGACGTCGTTCATGCACTGTGGAACTCCGAGTTCACATCAGGCTTTTTCAGAGTGTTATTTGTAAACTCTAGACAGGAAAAATGCCCACTTTAATGGCGAACTCTGATAAACTGCACCCACCCATGATGAGCACTTTTGTTTGCCGCTCCAGCTGACAGAAGGCCACACATGAGTGGACACGGATGAGTTCTCTCATGCTCTAGGCTAGCATGATAAGCATCTTCCTTATCAAAGACGAGTGATTGCACACACAAGTCAGGGCAGTGGAGACAAAGATTTAGAGAGTGCTGCACTGTGTCACACGTCAAGCCTCAAGACCATAAATCACAAAATTACATTTTGTTCTTTCGAGCAGCACCAATTCTCAACCTGTGGTACACGCGTTGGAAATTTTAAAAACTATGTTTCGCATTTCCATGGTAAAATCTAAATGAATCAATAAAAACATCTCAGATTTACACACAGATATACAGTGGGTACGGAAAGTATTCAGACCCCCTTAAATTTTTCACTCTTTGTTATATTGCAGCCATTTGCTAAAATCATTTAAGTTAATTTTTTTTCCTCATTAACCTCCCCATATTATTAGTCATGGAATCCCTGAAATCGAAATAGCAGTGATTGATAACTCAAGTGATAACCATAGCAATGGATGGGAAAAAAATTATATGTGAGAGCAACCTCAGTGATTTAATTCTGGAACCGGTCCTGGCCAAACTTCCACAGACAGCGCGCGTAATGAGCAAGATCCAGTTCACGGACCAAAAGCGTGTGTAAACTTTATTGAGACATATCAACGTTATATATTATATATCAGTTTATTTATTTATTTAATTTAACTTCAGATTTATGCTGTAAAATTCAGGAGATCTGCATTTCTCATTTTAATTCACGAAGATAACATTGAACATGTACCATGCTTTAGTGGACGATTTCTGCCTTCAGGTGGAAAACAAACACCTTTAAAATGAAAATGACATAAAATTACCACTATTACCAGTAGATGGCAACAGAGAACAGAACACACATGCAAAACTATCGCAGGCGTGCTACTGCAGTAAATTTATTCATTGCACAGACCGATTTTTTTCGTATCACGTGCATGCAACATGTATGTCACGCTGTATGTATGTGTATATATACATATATTTAATTCCATTTATTCTGACTTTCATTCCATATATTCAGTTTCATTCTTTCATTCCAAATCATAATTTCATTCCATATATTCAAGTTCCATTCCTCATCATATAACAGCATGCTGTTCAGGAAATAATTATATTTATATAATAGATATATTTACTATAGATAGATATATTATTATAGATATATTTATCATATAATATTATATATATATATATATATATATATATATATATATTTACTGTTATTATTATAAAAAGTGAGCAGTCATTATTTCAAAAATATGTTTTTGCCAATTGCCAATGCCAATTTTTAAGTTGCCTTGCTTCCAGTGATATATTTGGCATTCATTTTCCAAAAATACAAAAGACATAATGACTTTATGCCATCTGCAGTGCTTCACTAAAAATACATTTCTCAATGGAGAAAATGAGGGAAGATTTTTACTTTTCTGGAATCTGACTGTTGCACTCTGTTGACTATTTAAAAGAAATTGAAAATAAAACACTGTAAGACCCAGAATAACACAGCTAGTACCAGCTCAGTTCCTGAAATCTAAGAGTGTACTGAATATCAGGAATTCAAAATCTAATTTAAATCTGTAAATAAACAGGAAGTTATAGGATTTAAATTTTCTTTATTATTATTATTTTATTTTTCAAGTTATGATGTTATAGCAACATGGTCATGTCATGGGTTTAAATCCCAGCAAATGCATGAACCAATACAGTTTATGCAATGTAAGTTGCTTTGCATAAAAGAGTCTGCTAAATGAATCATTGTAAATGTAACTTCATGCAGCTTAAGTGCTGCTGTCATTAAAGCTAAAGGTCGACATTCCAAACAGTAAGATATTCATGTTCATTTTTTAATTCAACTTTCCACTCAATACATTATGCTGATATATATGAAAAAGCATTTCCACTGGTGGTCTTAGGCTTTTGGACCTCAAATGCATATTTACATGGAATTTTTATCATGATAAATTGATGTAAGCTTTTGTATAAAAGTGTGCTTGTACACTTTGTTCTGGAAAAACATATTTCACTTTGGGTTGCGCCAAGTAGCATATTAGCAGCATGTGTTGGATTTACTCCTGTGAGTCATTGCTCATCCTGAAGTTTGTTCATGGCCACTGAACTCAGAACAGATCCATTTTCTTCCCTTATTACAAACATCTCGTCCTTTTTTTCACGGCCGGTTCTGTAGAGTGGAAGGCAAAGCGTAGCAAGGTGATGCACAGTTTCACCCCACTGGGGTAGAGAAACACAGATAGCCTTTGCAATGCTCACTTGAAAAGTCAAACAAATAAACTTGAGTAATCTAAATAAACTACTATTATACAGCTTTGATGTTTTCACAAATGGCTCTAACAGTATACAATATAATATTATTAGCATTTATTTAGCTTTATAATGCTATAGACTTTTTATATAAGCTATTTGTAATTGCTTTTTTATAATTATCTCTAAAAATACTTAAAGAGCAGGTCATATGGTATTTTAAAGTGTCCTGATATTGCCTTGGAGTCCCCTACAACAGGTTTAAATGCATCTAAGGTCAGAAAACATAGTAATTTTCTCAGAATATACATTTAATAGAGTCATTTGCCAATGATTTCGAAACGATTCGTTCCAAGCAAGTTCGGAGCAAACCCCTCCCTTCCATAAGCCTACTCTGCTCTGATTGGTCAGCTGGCCAAGCCTATTGTGATTGGCACAGAGAGAAGTCCTTGAGCAAGTTAGCGAGCGCTACCATTGACAAAGCACCTTTACATAAAACAATAACATAGTGCTCCAATTCGTTCTTATAATAACAACCCTCTACATTGCGAGTAAATCACTCGCATATGCGACTAAATCTT
>NW_015662933.1:239400-239756 GCF_001515625.1 Sinocyclocheilus rhinocerous
TATGCAAGCGAATCGTGCCCACAGCTAAAGTTTAGCTGCTAAACTGTGAACACTTAAAACAATAATGGTGGATACGTTAGCAGAGTGCTAACGTGACTAACTGATGAAACAATACAGTTTGTAAACCAAAATATGTCTACTGTAATGTTTGAAGAACGCCAGACAAAAGACTGGTCTTGACTTTTACAGAACGCAGAACAGCTGTAACACAGGCACACCAGCCTAACTCGCTCGTCTCTCCCGCATTAACCCTATAGCTGCCGGTGCAGCAAAATAAACAGCAATTTCACAATGATTATAAAGTCTGTGTGCATTACATTCTTTTTTATTAAAAAAAGAAATTATTAGAACAACGT
>NW_015662933.1:239916-261045 GCF_001515625.1 Sinocyclocheilus rhinocerous
AAATTTCACCTTTTTTAAAAAAAATATTCAATGAGAAAATAAATGTAAGGACAAACATAATTTTATCCATTGTAATCGATTAAATTGTGAAAAGTGGGTGTTAAGTAGGTGTTAAGTTAAGTTCTCCGTTAAGAACGGAGGCAGGTGATTGGAGGGGAGCAGTTGAAAAGCAATAAGGGATTGATGTCAGCCAGCAAAAAAAGTTGTTTCATTTATGCACAGTAAGACCAAAAAAGTTTATTAATAAAGCGAATGGAGTCCGTGTTTATTTTAAGCTGACTTTAAAGGACCACTAGGGGAATTACAATAACTTGTTATTTTGAGCATTAAATTGAAAATGTACACATAACGTATCAATCATACTTACAGGTTGTGGTTCGGAGAGCTTGTTAGTCCAAATTAAGAAGATTAGAAGCCAACGAAGATAAAAGCACAAGATTAAAGAAGCAGTCCTTGGTAAAATGACATGCACACAACAAAAGGTTTGAATTGTATTTCTGTGGTATCTTTGAACACAGCGTCTTCTCAACATGAGGTAAACACACTAACTAGTGGAAGTGTTTGTGGGCAGGTCAGGCGGGATTATGCAAATGTGTTACCCAGTGACGTATCCCGATAACAGGCAAAAGATTAGAAAATATGACGACTCGTTAAAGCGATTAAGAATCGACTCTCTCTTTTGAGAGACAATATCTTTATTTATCATGCACTTTTTTGATTAACAACTTTGCAGATTGTTTTCATTTAAGGATAGCTACGTTATAAACTGCAAAAGAGATATTTTTCAAAAATCCATATGACCTGCTCTTTAAATAAATCAATAAATCCACTGCTCTCTTGTCTCCTCTGAGGCTGGGATCAAACATAATTTTATTCATTGTAATCGATTAAATTGTGAAAAGTGGGTGTTAAGTAGGTGTTAAGTTAAGTTCTCCGTTAAGAACGGAGGCAGGTGATTGGAGGGGAGCAGTTGAAAAGCAATAAGGGATTGATGTCAGCCAGCAAAAAAAGTTGTTTCATTTATGCACAGTAAGACCAAAAAAGTTTATTAATAAAGCGAATGGAGTCCGTGTTTATTTTAAGCTGACTTTAAAGGACCACTAGGGGAATTACAATAACCTTTTTCTTCCTCCTCACTGTGTCTCTTCTCTGACCCCCACAGATACTGAAAAAGATCAGCATGTATATTCAGGAGCAGAATGAGAAGATCTGCAGATTGTTTTCATTTAAGGATAGCTACGTTATAAACTGCAAAAGAGATATTTTTCAAAAACCCATATGACCTGCTCTTTAATTAATTTAAATTGCATAAACTTTTAAATATATATTTAAATAAACTGTAAAAACTTACCCTAATTTTAACGGTAAAAACTGGTCAATTGTAAGTTCCCTTACTCTATATGGTTAAAAACTGTGATAAAAAAGTATATAAATAAAAAAGTAATTTGTTATATTAATATTATTTTGATAATGAAATACAGTAATTTTTTTGTACAATTACGCAGTACAGTTAGTTCAATACAATTAAAGAAGTACTTAATTTTTTTAAATTTCACCTTTTTTAAAAAAAATATTCAATGAGAAAATAAATGTAAGGACAAACATAATTTTATCCATTGTAATCGATTAAATTGTGAAAAGTGGGTGTTAAGTAGGTGTTAAGTTAAGTTCTCCGTTAAGAACGGAGGCAGGTGATTGGAGGGGAGCAGTTGAAAAGCAATAAGGGATTGATGTCAGCCAGCAAAAAAAGTTGTTTCATTTATGCACAGTAAGACCAAAAAAGTTTATTAATAAAGCGAATGGAGTCCGTGTTTATTTTAAGCTGACTTTAAAGGACCACTAGGGGAATTACAATAACCTTTTTCTTCCTCCTCACTGTGTCTCTTCTCTGACCCCCACAGATACTGAAAAAGATCAGCATGTATATTCAGGAGCAGAATGAGAAGATCTATACACCCAGAGGTTTGCTCCTCACAGATCCTGTCGAGAGAGGCATGAGAGTGGTATCCTTTGCAAAGAGTCAGGATGGTTTTTTGAAGCGTTGGCACCACCTTGAAAGAGCTAAGCATGATCTGTGAACTTTGATGACTTATTCTATTTGCTTACTGAAAAGACATTGCTCTTTCAGCTGTCACTTTAGGGTAACATAGTTTCCCATGGCTATGGTTTCCTTTCACTTCTGCTATTCCACAAAAAAATTATCCTAATTTTAATGAGACCAGTCAACACAATTGTGGTTGTGTGTCTACTGTTCTTTACAAAATGGGAAGCCACACTTTCATAAGAGTCACATACTGTACAAAGAATATCACGTCACCTTTAGCCATTTAACCCAAACTGTGTCATTAATGAAAGTTATCCTGTTTAAACATTATTTCAAATTCCAAGTTTGTAACCATAATTCCAACAAATTACAACCAAATTACAGTTCATTGGCTTCTGTTGGATCAATGTGTAAAGCCTGTATTTGTTGAAGCAGTTTGAAAATGTTGTTTATGCTTCTCACATTATAAGTTCAACAGGCAAAGGTTTGAAATGTTGCCATTTGTTGGGTCAATGTGAACTAGACTAATTGTTTCTAAGCACCTCACCTAATGAGATGTTGCTCCTGTCAAGTCTATTGATGCATGGATGAATGCTTGTCACTTTGCAGAGATCAGGCTCAACGCACTGCATGTACCCCAATAGTCTGCAAGTTGCCTTGGCAACCCATTTCCTTTTTGATTATTATTTTGGTTTCTTTTTTTTTCGAATATATATATTAAATTGTCATGCATAATGAAATGTCAGTATTTTTCAAGGAACTAGTGTGTGTTGCCTTTCTCTCATTGTCTATTATATATCTGCAGTCTTCAGGTATGACAGTAAATGCGCTCCCAAAAGATCCTCCAGGAACATATTATTCTTTGGATCCCATAATTTTGGGTGATTCCTTTTGGGAAATCTATCCAGTGAACCATCAAGCAAGCTTGGCAATACCGTTCCTCCCTCTTCCCGCTGACTGCAGGCCCGGCTGGTTTTGGCAGCCCGTCATCAGCTCACAGTCCTGCGCGATCCAACCAGCTGTCACCTTAGGAGCAATGGGCAAACAATAGCTGCCATTCAGTTCCTACCACACTGACCACCAGTAACTCATCACAGAGCATTGGTTTAGCTCATAGGAAAGACATTTTCAACTTAAATTAAATGAATCAGTTGATGGGTTAAATTCCATTATTGCTATGCTACCACATTTGCAAAATATTGCATATTCTCAACATCTGATTAGGTCTAAGTTTCTTATTAGGAGGGAATGCGTTTAACATCTGTCCAACTCTCATCTAGAACTTTTTTTAGGGTCCAAATTTGGGTTATGTGGCTTTTGGGGCATGTCTATCAACTTAACTGCCATCTAAATGTTATGTGTACTTTACAAAGCAAACATTTATTGTAATTACACCACCGTTAAAAAGTTTGGTGTTAGTAAGAATGTTTTAATGTCTTTGAAAGAAGTCTCTTGTGCTCACCAAAGCTGCATTTATTCGTACAGTAAAAACTGTAATAGTATTACAATTTAAAATAGCTGTTTTCTATTTGAATATGTTTTCAAATGTAATTTATTCCTGTGATGGCAAAGCTGAATTTTGAGCAAAATTACTCCAATCTTCAGTGTCTCATTATTCTTCAGAAATTATTCTATTCTGATTTGGTGTTCAACAAAATAATTTATTATTATTATTATTATTATCAATGTTGAAAGCAGTTTGTGCTGATTCATATTTTTGTGGAAACCTTTAATTTTTTTCTTTGATAAATAGAAAGGTCAAAAGAACAGCATTTATTTGAAATAGAAATAATTTTTCTTTACTGTCACATTTGAACAATTATCAATTTAATGTATACTTGCTAAATAAAAGTATTTATTTGTGTATTTAAAAAAAATCAGACTTTTATATTTTCAATCTCTTCTGGAATAAAAGACCAACAATATTGATGAATATTGATCTTGAACTCATGGGCGTATATTTTTATTTAATAAAATTTGTAAATTATATAATCATACAATAAAATAAAGTGATATAATAATTCTAAATTATATATATGAACAATTTTGATTAATACAATTAAAATAAAATATTATTAAGATTTCATAAAGCAAACAGAAACTTTAAAATTAGGAACACTAATTTATTGGTTCGATTGCATGAACTAAGAAAATTTGTAACTTGAATGCAATGTAAATTTCTTTGGATTAAATCGTCTTCCAAATGCATAAATGTAAAATGACGCCACCTCAAATTGGCTGATGAACCCATTGATATATTCGCCCAGATGTCCTAATTAAAAAGGAAGTACAGCATCACAAGAAAGAATACCCATTAAACAATTGAAATGGGTATAATACAGTATTTACTTTTTTCATACTAGCACTGTTATATTTCAACATCGCAGCATTTAACCCTTGACTGTGGCTGTCCAGATTGAAATCTCCATCTTTGAAGACAGTGGCTCCACCAGCTCCAGTGGAAGTTCTCCATCCAGTAGCACAGCTCAATGACTGGAGGAGCAGCACCAGGGGTACGGGTACAGGGGGGCCAGTACGCTCCCCAAAATTCGCATGTTGAAACATGAAAGCACCAGATTTTAAAGAAAGAGAGAGAGAGAGAGGAAGTACAGGTACTGCTCACTCGCTCGCTTCTTCCAAACAACAATTGCAAAGCCAGGAGCTTTAACTCACAAACACACCTCCCCTTCCCCACCTCATTTAATTCAGCCTCCTCTGCATTTCCAGTAGTGACAGACACATGTTGATCAGACACCCTCAATAGTGAAATAAAGAGGGCTAGCAGATGGGTACAATGGTCGGAGTGCTTCCTACAGATTTTTCACTGTGTGTTAGCTCTGGAAAATCCAGATTAAGATGGTTTTGAAACATGATAGCTGGTTTCTAGCTAGCCTAAGTCAAGTCCTGTGTTATTTTATCATTGATATACTATTATAGTTTTTGTTAAAGGTGCAGTATATAATATTGACAGCTAGCAATTGAAATGGATTCAAATTCAAATATTGGTGGGAGTTATTTCTCCCGCCCTCCTCCTCAGACTATGCTCACGACGGTTGCCAGATTGAGGACAGACAACACGAATGAGCTCAATCGACAACAGAAGGTGACGAGCCTTACACTTTTAATATATCTCTGATCATAGAGCTTTTTAGATGGATGCCGAGGCTTTTTAGGTCAAGTAGAATCTGCGATCTCTGACCCAGATCGTTTGCAATATGCTGTGTTTTCCACCAACTGGCAACTCGGAGTGTGAAAATACTATTGGGTGAATTGGCAGTGGGCAGAATCACATGAACCAAAAAAAAAAAACAGACATTCTGACACAGAACGCACGTTATCAAAGTCGAATAGCTGGCTGTAGTGTTGTTTTTCAGAGAAACAAGTATGTAAACTTGGCATGTTTCCTAAAGATCTGCAAACATATTATGATATTTTTCTGCTTTATTAAAGTCAAAAAAATGCCTTTTAATATTTTTATAGATTATATTTTTATATTTCCTGCTTTCCTAATTTTTAGCTAAAGTTTTAATAATGTTGTGTTTTTATATTTTTATTAGTTTTTGTTGTTTTTAAATATGCCTCTATAGTTTTTATTTTCAGGTATGATAGTTTATTTTCAGGTTTAGTTTTAGGTATTTCATTACATCAAGTTAAACTAAATTAAAATTAGAAATGTTACCTTGGAAGCTAGCTGAAATAAAATAAGTTTAAGATTTTTATATACATTTCATTATATTTCAGTTAACATTTATTATATCTCAAGTAACAATTGTTTATGATTTTAGTTTTAGTTAATTATGATAACCTTGGTTTAGTCAAGTCACCTTTATTTATGTAGCGCTTTATGCAAAAAAGAGTGTTTCAAAGCAGCTTCATAGTAATAAACAGGAAAATAATAGAATCAATGATGCAAAATTCAAATATTGGACTAATTCAAATTCTGCCAAAAAAAGGCTCTAAAAAGTCAATAGTGTCATTATTCAGCTCAGTGTGGATTTACAGTAGTTATGTACAATAACTGTAAAGTCCATCAATTATGAAACAAATTCAGTTCAGCTTTAAGCAGCTCTACAGAAGTCAGTAGTGTCATTATTGAGCTCAAGTAAGTTCAATGTTGTTTCAGTTCAATAACAATGTAGATTATTCAGAATTTGTCAATTTTGAAACATTTGATTCAGTTAAAAAAAATGGTAATTAGCTGGTTTACCAGCTACCATGTTCCAAAAACCACATAAACTGGCATGACCAGCTGATAGCTGGTTTGTCGCTGGTCTAAGATTGTTCCAAAACACAGTAACCAGCTTAAGCTGGATTTTCCAGCAGGGCTTTGGTGCTTATTTAGTTTGCACAGTGACTGAGCTCTCTCTATTTATCCCCATGATGTACCGCAGGGGCCAAATTCAGCAGTGCCTCAGTTCACTGGCAGTCTTGACCCTTTGCAACGCTCCAGGCTCATGTTCCTTCTGTTAGTTCCACCACATACCTGCACCTCAGAGATTCAGTGTTTGGAGTCGTGGACAACATGCCCAAATCGGGCAAAGATCTCCTCTGCTCGTGGACGATAATAGCAAATGGCAGCATGTTTCTTTATTTTATCTATTTATTTTTTTTTACTTTATTTTTTGTACGATAAACTCTACCTCTGGTTTGTGCTTGTGCAGGGAGCCAGTGTAGACAGGAGCAGGTCCAACATGTAAATGCACCTTAGATAAAGTTTATTTTGACTGACGTGGTTCAGAGAAGATTGACTCACCAGCTGTTCAGAATGAGCTGTGAGATTTTTCATTGCTCTTGGTTTCATGTTAAGCATATTTGCTAGACTCTCAGACATAAATCATGCAAGAATGCATACTCATTATTCTCTTAAAAGAAATAATGGCCCTTTTCATAGTCGGCTATGGCTGACTTCCATTCAGTTTAGAAGTTTGAAGTAAAAAAGTGTGCAGTATTAATTTTGCCAGGAAAGTACACTGTAAAAAAAATTCTGTAGTTTTTACAAAATAATTTTGGCAGCTGTGGTTGCCAGAATAATTTATTGTTAGTGAATCATATGAAGGTTTTTGCACTGAAATATCACATGCAAAGTGGCTCAACTGTTTATTTGCACAAAAATGTACAAGTTGTTGAGTTTATTCTTAGTAATCTTGTAGCATTCATTCACTAAGTTATATCAAGAATCTAATTAAATATTTAGCATTGGATGGGACTAAAGGTAACAGAGAACTGGTCATTGAAAAACCCATATTGATTGAGAACATGTCCCTCTAGTCTTGAGATTAGTGCTCAGTGTCTGTGGTGATTGTGGCTCTGGGAAAAAAAGAGAAAATGTGCAGTTTAAAGGAAAACAGGCAAGCTTGTATTGTGAATGCAGGGCATATTTGCTTTTCCATCATTTTATTAATGCATTATTAAAATTGTATTATTAATATTGTTTGAAACAGTTTGGGGTTGGAAAGATTTTTTTTTTTTTTTAAATGTCTTTGAAAGAAGTATCTTACGCTCACCAAAGCTGCATTTATTTGATCAAAAAGACAGTAAAAAAAAAAAGTAATATTCTGAAATATTATTACAATTTAAAATAAATGTTTCCTATTTTGATAAATTTTAAAATGTAATTTATTCCTGTGAGGGTAAAGCTGAATTTTTAGCAGACATTATTCCAATCTTCAGTGTCACAAGTCTTTACTGTAATTTACTGAGTTCTTACTGACCTCAAACTGTACAGTATGAGAAGCCAAAAACAATCATGATCAGGGCAACTGAGAGTGTCTGTTGCACTTTTTAAAATTGGTTATAAATAATTTTATTTAATTATTTATTTGAAGTACATTTTTCTACCTGTTTTTCCCTCACCATATTCTGTCATTATTCATCTGTCCATATTTTTCACCATTTCTGACCCATAGAATCAAATGGGCTTTTTTTTTTTGGCTGCTTTGCCTTGAAGATGTACTAACACACGTTTGCATGTAAAACGAGCAAACGGAGCTTGTGGATTTGCTGTCTAGTTTTTAACTGCCCCATCCTTCAGTAACAGCCTCTTCGGAAAATGCATTACCTAAACAATCAGAGCAAACCTGGACTGAAATTATTGGGGACCTTGTTAGAAACCAGCTATAACTGCATTGAGATAAACAGCCTCCTTGAGCTATCCTACTTCATCTGTCATTCCTCACTGTGACTGGACAGGCAACTTTCTGAATGCTGAATGAGCATCACTGCCATTTCAAAGTGAGTGTAATATGTTGGTTTAAGAAGGTTTCATAATTATCTGTTTTGCACCTCGGTTGCTTCTTCATTCTTCATGATACAACCCCTTTAACTGTCTGTTCATTGTCTTTAATTTCCCCATTTTATTTACAGTTCCCTGCCTGTCCAAACTTACTGTAACCTACCTATGAGCTTCTCAGCTCAGTTCTGACAGCCACTCATCTGATCTGTAGCCTGGTAGTGTTCATAGATCTCCTGTGCTGCTGCCTTCATGTTTCACTGCTGTGGCGATACCCACCCTGGCGCTGATCCATCAGGACTGTGGACTTCTGTAAATTGTACATGACTTGCACTAATAATGCATGAGAGTCTTTCTGTCTTCATGTGGACTTCAGTCTTTAGTAAGCGAATGTCTGTAGTTGTTGTAAGCGAATGTCTCCTAAGCTGTTGGGAGTTGGGAAGGTGATTTTGAAGAAATGTGTGATTAAGTCATCATTAACCTGTTCATAACCCTTTTGTTTTCTGTCATATGATATATTTTGAGAACAATGTACAGTTGGACTTGGAATGTGAAAAATAGGCATTTCTGGAATAGATTTGATTTATATTAACATTTTTATTTAGATTTAGGAACATGTTTTAAGAAAGTCCATCTTGATTTTGAGTTCATGTTGATTGTTTGTTGGGCTAGAAAGTGACAAGTTGCTCAGGAATGATTTCACAAGTAAATCTGCCAAACCTCTCTCACCCACAGTCCTTACATTTTGACAAAACAGAAATTAAAATCTGAAATATTTCTTGGCCTGGTTTGACTGACTGATTTCAACTCTAATGATGGAGTGTGAGGGGCCCTTCAGTATTTATAATATTTAGTCTGAAAGGGCCCCAGGCTGATCCATACAAATCAGTAAAACATGACATAAAAATCTAAGTTACATTAAAAAGGCATATATTACCATTTGTTTATATGGACAAGCCTGCTATTTTAGACCGCTTGTATATAATTCATAAAAAAAGTGTCGGGCAGAGAGTGTCTAGCGTCATTTCATGAGTTTTCCACAATACTTACTTTTCATTTACATCAACAAATATTGGGCGTGCATGGGTAAGATGGAAAATCCTACATGTCTCCTATATTAAAAACATTACGTGTTTTAAAAAGTACTTTGATATGGCAAAATGTAAATACTAGCTTTGTATTATATATTATATTGTTTTGAACAAAGTGTAGAGAAAACACTGGAGTATGATTTAAAAGGGGAAAAAAGTAAAATGTTCATGTCTTCCTTATGTAGAATCATAACTTTCCATTAACTGTTAATGACTTCTGTTATAAATATTATCAAATCTCTGGCTCATTGCTGCTGCAGAGACAAATGTGTTTTATTATCTGTACTAATATACCTTGAAATGGAGAATATGTAACAAATCAGCAAATATTTGGTTTGCTGTTTGTTTATTACTGTTATGTTGCATTCAAATACTGTATATTTAAAAAAGTGTTTTATACCATTTATATAAAAAAATATATTTATCCCAAGATTTCTGAATGTGAGCAGGTTTTTAAAAAGAGCTATTGTCTTCTTTTATCCAGAATGCCAACAGAAATAAAATGTTTTGTTGTTCCTCTGGAAACGGAGATCAGCAGAGTTTTTTCCCTTCACCTATATATATACACACACACAAACACTACCGGTCAAAAGTTTTAGATAGAAAAATCAATGTTGAAAACAGTAGTGTACAACTTCTTTTTTTTTTCTAGAGTTTTTTCCCTTCACACACACAGACAGCGCTAAAATGAAAACAGACTGATTTCTGGGCATGTGTGAGCTCAGTTCACAAACAAGGCAGGTTCATCATTTTGTTCAATCTCAACAGGCTAATTTAAGGTCCAGCTCACACACTCTCCAAAAAGTCATTCTTTCCCATAAGACATTAAGCAGCATTACTGGCTAGTGAAGAAGTCATATATTCTTATTTGAGAGGAAATGGTATTGCCCTTGATGTGACACGAGTATTCTGCACCAGAGACGGAGGATTAGAGTTATGACTTTGGCAAACCCAGGCTGTGTTTGGTTCTGCAGTTTTATGGGGCATTTGCATTGGGTCTGTTCTTCCTCCAGGATATTAGTGCAGAGGAACAGATTTACCTGCTGATAAAGCAAAGCCTTGTGATTTTCAAATGGCAACGAGTAAAAATGATTTGCTCCATGAGGATTGTTCGGAAAAATGATACAATTGAAATCACTCAGTAAATGCTTTGTTTCTCTGAGAATAATTTTAAGATGCATTCTAAGAGATTTCATGGGGAAATAGTGTAACATCCAGTACAATTTTAAACATGTTGCATTTACACACAAAAATACAAACAAAAATACATTTAAGGAATATTATGGATTAAAAACAACGGTACTATATAGCATTTAGCTGAAAAGGAAAGCTTTTGTAACATTATACACTACTGTTCAAAAGTTTGGGGTCAGAAAGAATTTTCTTCTTTTTCTTTCTCTTTTTTTAATTAAAGAAGTTAAGAAATTCATATTTTTATTTAGCAAGCATGCATTAATTGATCAAAAGTGACAATGAGACTTTATAATGTTACAGAAGCTTTCTATTTCAGCTAAAGTGTTCTTTTTTAATTTCTATTCAACAAAGAATCCTGAAAAAATTGTACACAACTTTTTTCAACATTGATAATAATCAGAAATATTTATTGAGCACCAAATCAGCATATTAGAATGATTTCTGAAGGATCATGTGACACTGAAGACTGGAGTAATGGCTGCTGAAAATTCAGCTTTGCCAACACATGTGTACACATATGTGTATGTGTGTGTGTATAAATACAAACATCTAAACTATCTAATCTATTTTTTTTTCTATTTGATGATGCTAGTGGTGCAGAAATAAAAAAGTTTACCTTTAAATTTACAAATGGTCATCAAACATTTTTGTTATTGCTGCAACATCTCTAGGGAAAAGCAGATAGCATGGTAATTTAAAGAAAGGTTACTTAAAACCCTAAAGTCATATAGTTTTGGACACTGATAAAAGAAAACAAAATAAGCAAATATAATGAATTTAAGTTTTTCCATGAGCGTATTTACTCATATTCCCCATCGGTAAACACGCAGATCATGGTCTGCAGATGAAAGACTTATTGAAATGCCCTTGATTTCACATTTAAAAAGCAAACGTCATCCTCTTTGTCAACCAAGGGGAGAATTAAAATCAATCCAGTGTTAGAACCAGAGTTGGGCAAGTTACTTCCAAAATGTAATACATTATATATTACTAGTTACTGTCTTTTGAAAGTAATTAGTTACGTTACAATATTACTGTCTCTGAATTGTAATGCGTTACACTACTTTTGAGTTACTTTTCACAGGCCAGCTCTGCGTTCTGGACTTTTAAAAACAAAGAGGAATGAAATAGAAGAACTAAAGCAGGCAGAGGCTGAAAGACTTATTGTTTTCTGAGAAGCAGACGTCATCATATATGCTAAATAGATCAGAGTTTGTTATACATTCTTGTAAGGTCACTTTAAATAAAGCGACAATCATTTTGGAACTTCCAGGAAATGTTGCATTAAAAAGATTCTATTTTCTGTCAGGAACAGAGATGGATGAGCCAGTGAAGTGCACTGCAATTAGTATAAATGATCTAATTTTGGCTCCTGGATGAACAAAACCTTCCTGACTAAATTCATTAAGATGAAGAAATCATCCTGTGAAATCAATGTCATAATGAAAATACAAAGCCTTACAATATTTTCCTGAACAATTGACTTTAAAGAACACAATTTATTAAATTATTAAAAATCTTGCTCACACTTGTCAGTCATCCATGATTTTGATTCTTTAAATATTAAAACTTTACTAAATACATTTAAGGCTTAAAAATGGTATATTATTTATAAATATTATTATAAATATATAAATAATTATATTTTAAATATTTTTTCTTAATATTGATTATACTTTATATATGTACATTCATTCACATTTATACATATACAATATTTACATTATTAATATTTTAAAAGATAATAATGATTATTTTGCTGCTCAACACTACACGCATATGTATTTACATTATCTTCAAATTTATTGATCCAAGCACATGTCTCGGTTGAATTTTCCCCTTTAATGTGGCCGATTGGGATGTGATCACATCTACATGTGCAGCACATTCAGTTCAGGAACAGAGATGGATGAGCCAGTGAAGTGCACTGCAATTAGTATAAATGATCTAATTTTGGCTCCTGGATGAACAAAACCTTCCTGACTAAATTCATTAAGATGAAGAAATCATCCTTATACAATATTTACATTATTAATATTTTAAAAGATCATAATGATTATTTTGCTGCTCAACACTACACGCATATGTATTTACATTATCTTCAAATTTATTGATCCAAGCACATGTCTCGGTTGAATTTTCCCCTTTAATGTGGCCGATTGGGATGTGATCACATCTACATGTGCAGCACATTCAGTACAGAGTGTGAATGAGATCTTAACAGAAGGAAAACTGCAATTCTTCACGCTTCTGATTGTTACATGGCAGTTTAATTGTGATCATGATCCTTTCAATCTTCATGGCACATTTAATTTTTTATTTAAACACTCAGCCTGCAGAGCTTTCATAAGACAGGATGAACACAATACAGTCTCCATGACGTTTCTCTTTCATTTCTGGCCAGATTTAGTGTCTGCAAATATCATGGTTTGGCTGAATTTAGATCAGCCCTTTCACATGCCGGCCATGTTGGCTTTGGCTAACAGTGTTCAGCCTCAAAGACTAGCGCTTAATGTGTTGCGTCTGTTGTAGGATGCAACATCTAGTGTACACTGAATCTAAATATGTGCTTTTGCAATACGTTCTGTTGTCAGATACATTTAGCAATGCTATGAAAGGGAGGGTCTAATTCAAGGCTACAGCCTGTTGTTTGTTTCAGAGGAAGATGTTGACCTGTTCAATGCCTTTGACTCATTGCCAGTCAAAAACAATCTTTCGGCCACACACTACGACTGAAAAACATTGTGCAAACTGTTAAAAAAATTCCTAACCCCTCCTGTAATTGACAATGTTCATGTTAACCAGTGTCAAATGGGATAATAATATGAATATTGGTAAAAAAAAAAAAAAAAAAGAAAAAAATTTATGCTAGTAAAAAATTCCTAACCCCTCCTGTAATTGACAATGTTCATGTTAATCAGTGTCAAATGGGATAATAATATGAATATTGGTTAAAAAAAAAAAGAAAAAAAAAAGAATGAATAATATCCAAAAACATCAAGCAAGAGTATTACATGAAAGCTGACCAAAACTATCCTTGAATTATTTTAATCAACCCAATGGGTTTCATAAATGCCCAAACAAATAAACAGGGATCAGAAGAAAAAGTCCAGAAGATTTAATTCTTTAATCCATCACAGCCAAGTGTCCTCAAGTGCTTTATTTATGAGAAGGAGCCATTTTGGTTTGGCCTATTTGCTATGTGAGGAACGCCAATGGCAGCAAACAATGGCAGTCAGTGATGTTCAGACCTCCCAAACTGAGTTACAGTATTCCTCCATCTCCATCTACAAACTATTAGCACCAATTTTAATCACATTCTCTTCAACGTCTAGTGCTCGCTCTTTTTCAACCCCATCAATAGTTTATCAGCGCAGTACAGTTTTGAAGCAGGAAAGAACAGCGAGAGAGAACCGAAGAACTGGCCAGGAGATGAATAATAGATTTGAATTTGATTATGACTCTATTCTTGCCTCCACCAACTACAGTATATGGCCAAAAGTATATGAACACCCAAAGAACACACCCATATGTGCTTTTAAACAGTTGATATCATAACATGGGCATTAGTTGGAGTTGCTGAGACAAACAGTAGTTGATGCTCCTTAAAAACTCACATTCGGTGGAATTAAAGGGTCATTCCCATTCATTTGAAGATGGTGTTCACATACCTCTGGCCATGCAGTGTTATGCTTTTTCTACAACATAGGCTTGTTTGAAAAACGTGCCTCTATAGCGCCAACATTTTTGCAAAACTCCTAAAACATAGCTATACATACAAATCAGTGCAGTTGTCCTCTGAAATAAACACTAGTGCCAGTAAAACACCAACAACTTTTTTTCCCCCCACAAATTATGGCTACGGGGCAGATTATCTTTATTTAAAACACTTTTACCATATAATTTACCATTTGTAAACTAATAACCAGCTCCATAAGGCTTTTCTGACATAGATTAAAACTTGCTCGGTAGCTCACCCGGTACAGCATTGCACTTGCAATGCGTAGCACTCGGGTACGAATTTCATGAAACACAAGTCACAAAGCTTGATAAAAGAACACAAATATTTTAGAAGCAAGCTAAAATGACATGGATGCAATGGGTTTTTATCTCATGTTTCTTTTGTTTGCACTATTGGTTAGGTTTAGGGCGGCTTTGGTGTAGATGGTTCATTAGTTTCAAACGTGATTGAGCATTAACCTTTTAGCACCAATCACCAGACATTTAATTTACTAACTGCTGCAATATGTGCAAAAACCAATGTAATACATTTTGCCACATTCACATTAATCTGTTTCTAAAAAACTCAACGTGCTTTTAGCGTCTCTCACTGGACATTGGTCTTTGAAAGTGATGTGAAACGTGCGAGAACCAATGTCATATAATTTTGTAGTAATGTCAACTAACAGGTCAAAACTCACTTTCGCTAGTCTCACAGAACCATACTTCATAATGTGAAAAAACAAAGCACAGAGAGATGTATTCATCTCTCTCTGTAGTGTTAGGTCATTCTCCCTTCTCAAGAAACCATGATGTGGCTAGGACCTTTAATAAATGGAAAAGGAATAAAAATCATCCTGGTGAGAAGCTGACCTGAGGGAGATGTCTTTCAGAGTAGTGTCTATGTCTCTCATCTACCTTGCTGGCTGGTTGCCCAGTAATGGCCAGAGGAGAGCACCTGGGTAAACAGGTACATCAGTGGTATGAGTTCCGCTAGTACTGAACCATGAGACCCATGGCCCAGTGCCGCCCGTCATACCCTTCACCCTTTTAAACCCAGACCCAGCCTTTGGAATCTAATGTTGCATTCAAACACAACAAACACATAGCGATCTCACATCTCAACAGACTTGGAGTGTTTGCTTTCCTCTCCCAGATTTGATCTTGCTCCAGTTTTCATTCTCTTTCTTTCTTTATCTCTTTGCTTCTCGGGCTAACTTGGAGGCTGAAAATCTGAAATATGTATTGAATACTTGAGTCAGCCCCTACAAGAAAGCAAGCTGTAACAGCCTCGGTTAACCCGTGTGCCCAATGCTGTCCGAGACACAGACCTGCTCTTCTCAAAGTGACCCCTCCATACACCTGCTGAAGTTTGTGTTTGCTTTGGAGATGCTGAGACACTGAATAAACATACAAACCACTTGGTTCATGAACGCATATATTTGTTTTGTTTAAAATGTATGGTTTTGTGAGAATCATCACAAATAAAGTTGTTCCCATAAAAAATGTTTTCAACCAGGTGTCCCTGTGTCAGGAAAATTGACCTGTTTTGTTGTGTTTTCTACCATGTGCTCCCTGTGACCCAGTTTTTCCCCTCTCGTTGATTAGTCATTTGATTCACCTGTGTCTTGTAATTACCCCTCGTTAAGCCCTGTATTTTATTTTTGTCTGCTCCATGATTCCTTGTCCGGTATTGTTCGTCTCCTGATGTGCTACGTGTGTGTTCCTGCCTGCCCTGTGTTACCCCTTTATGGATTATTAAAGACTGTTATTCATGACTCTCCTTCGTCTCCGCGTTCCTCGCTCCTACACAGTAGACATTGTGATAGATAGATAGGTCTCGGGGTGCATTTTTTTATAAATAATAAGTACAACTGTCAAAAATGTCTGTCTAGCCGCGTGTGTTTGCATACATTGTAAGACAACAATGCACAGAAAAACAGGAAATTACTGGTAATTACTGGTAATTTTCTGTCAGGACATTATACATTCAGTTCACAGACATTTCCTTTAATCCTAAAACATAACACAATGTGCAAGGGAAAAAAAGGCAGCACACTATCTACGTAGAGTTCAAAATTTCTATCCAAATAATTTTCACAAATACCAACTCTACTCAGTTTACTTCCATGAATCAGTTGTTGGCTGACTACAGCAAGTCTATTTGCATAACAAAACTTATTCAACACAGAAACCACAATACGGCAAGTCTTCATTGGTTGTACCTCACAAAGCTTCCAAACACCAGCGAGGTCATTTATTCAGCCAAACACAGTTAAAAGAACAAAGTGTGCCCCTCGAAGTTTTAATGCCATTCTTGCTTATGGATATTTGACTTGCTTTGGTGTTCTGTCTCTGAAGCCCGTTTGGAAAAAGGGGCCCCAGTGGGATAAATTATAGTTGAAGTAAATTAGGGTTTTCATTAGAAAGCAGTGCTGTCAGCAGTACAGTACAGTGAGTACAGAGTACCAGAGTACAGGCAATGAAACAGAAACGCCAACAGTCCCAAGACTCAAATGATTCTTCACTGTGCCCTTATCTCATAGGCAGTGGAGTAAAACACCTTCATAGCATCTGAGATGCAATGTAAACATGGACCAATGCAAGACTTTCTTCAAACACTACTTCCTTATTAAGGATTCTAAAAGGAGTAGTTCCACCAAAAAATTAGGGCAAACATTTATTCACCTTCAGGCCATCAAAGATGTAGATGAGTTTGTTTCTTCATCAGAACAGATTTGGAGAAATGTAGCATTAGATCACTTGCTCACCAGTGAATCCTCTGCAGTGAATGGGTGCCGTCAGAATGAGAGTCCAAACAGCTGACAAAAATGTCACAATAATCTACAAGTAATCCACATTACTCCAGTCCATCAATTAACAACTGCGTGTTTGCAAGAAACAAGCATTTTAACTTTCAACAGTCCCTTCTGGCCAAAATACCAGTTCATAATCCATAATAACTCTTCCTCCAGTGAAAAAGTCCATCCCTTTTGTCCTCTCATATCAAAATCCACCAGCATATTTGTTTAGAACTGTTTTGGACTCTTTTTGCTTATAAACGATGCTTGATCTGTGCATATTTCTCTCCTGATTCATTCGAGACAACTTTTTCACTGGAGAAAGCAACATTATGGATTAGAGGACTCATATTTTAGTCAGAAGCAACAGTCTGAATGTAAAAACATCCTAATGATGGATTTGTTTCTTACCAAAATTAAGCTTTTCACAAGACTTTAATTGCATCATGTGGATGTTTTTATCAGTTGAACTTTCATTCTGACTGCACCCACTGCAGAGGATCTACTGGTGAGCAAATTATGTAACGTTAAATTTCTCCGAATCTGTTCCAATGAAGAAGCAAACTCATCTAAATTTTGGATGACTTGAGTGAGTTAGTACACTTTGAGCAACTTTTAATTTTTGGGTGAACCATTTCTTTAAATGTGTGACTCTCCTAAAACATTGCAATGACTGTTTAAGCGCTCTGACACACCAACTTCTGGCTCATTTTTTGAGTTTTTGTTTTAAATATATAATGAATTACACTAAATTAACATGTTAAATTGACAGCCCAACTCATTAGCATTAGGATAAGGGATGAGCGCAGAGGGATTACAGAGAGTGAGCAAAAACAGAAGAGAGAGAAACTGTCACAGGCCAAAATGCATTAATCACAATGATAAACCTCTCGCTTCTCTGCATATGGCCCTTTCCATATTAAACAAAGAAGACAAATCAGTCGACACATTCACCTGGAGGCCTTTTCATCAATCTGAAAAACACAAGTGGATTTATATGTGCTGATTCCTTGTCCGGTATTGTTCGTCTCCTGATGTGCTACGTGTGTGTTCCTGCCTGCCCTGTGTTACCCCTTTATGGATTATTAAAGACTGTTATTCATGACTCTCCTTCGTCTCCGCGTTCCTCGCTCCTACACAGTATAACTGTGACAGAATATCGGACCAGGAAAAAAATTTAACTGCATGTTTTCGCTTTGTTTGATTTCGTTTTTTTTGTACAGTGTTTTTTTGTTTCCCGTGTTTTTCCTCCATGGATCCCCTCGCCGCTTTGTTCACCTCCCTAGCCCGTAAGGACCTGCCCTTCTTGGAGTATGCGGTTGAGTTCAGCCAGTTTGCCATTTTAACGGCGTTCGACGACGCTGCGCTGAACTCACTGTTCTGAGCCGTGGACAGCGAGAGCGCAGAGAGCAGCTCCGCCCACTGCACCATGGCTGAGGGTGAGCTTATTGTGTATCTGGGACTGCTGGACTTTGAAGGGGGCCTTATAGACTGGGAGCCAGATATATATGCAGACATGCCCATTCTCCTCCCACCTTCCGCAGACTTACCAGTCTGCCCTGAACTGTCTGCCAGCCCTGTTGTTCCCCTGTCTGACGCCCTCCCGGTGCTGGGAGTCGCGATTTGGTGTGTGTGGGCAGTGCACACCAGCCCTGAGAGCCCGGAGGCTTATAAATGCCCACCCACCCTCCTGCTCCTGCCTCCTCCACCGCTGTCGTAATCCCCGCCTCCACCTCGGTTGCCTGAGCCATCTGCTCAGCCTTGGCCCTCCGGATCCTCCCCATTTCCCTGGATCATCGGCTCTCCATCTCTGCCTCGGGCTCCTCCTTTACCTGCTCCACCACCATCGGTCGGCCCCCTGGAGTCGTCAGCCCTTCCTCCACCATGGCTCCTCCCTCCGTCGGCTCCACCATGGGTTGCCTTCATCTGGACTCTGTTTGCCGTCCTCCTCCCGGGTGTCCGTCCTCCACCCAAGCCTCCTCCGAAGTTCCCACCCGTCCCTCCCTCTGTTGTATCTACACCGTGATGACGCGCCTTCCGGGAGGGGGCAATATGTCAGGAAAATGGACCTGTTTTGTTGTGTTTTCTACCATGTGCTCCCCGTGACCCAGTTTTTCCCCTCTCGTTGATTAGTCATTTGATTCACCTGTGTCTTGTAATTACCCCTCGTTAAGCCCTGTATTTTAGTGTTGTCTGCTCCATGTTTCCTTGTCCGGTATTGTTCGTCTCCTGATGTGCTACGTGTGTGTTCCTGCCTGCCCTGTGTTACCCCTGTTTGGATTATTAAAGACTGTTATTCGTGACTCTCCTTCGTCTCCGCGTTCCTCGCTCCTACACAGTAGACAACCGTGACACCCTGAAGGTACTTCATGGGGTCTGTAGTTATAAATAGCATTCAAAAGCTTGGGGCTGGTACGATTTTTTATGTTTTTGAAAGAAGTATCTTATGCTCACCAAGGCTGTGTTTATTTGATCAAAAATACAGTAAAAACAGTAATATAATGTGAAATATTATTACAATATTAAATAACTTTTCTGTTCAAATATAATTTAAAATGAAATTTATTTCAGTGATGCAAAGCTGAATTTTCAGCATCATTACTCCAGTCTTCAGTGTCACATGATCCTTCAGAAATCATTCTAATACGCTGATTTGGTGCTCAAGAAACATTTATTAACAATGTTGAAAACAGTTGTGCTGCTTAATATTTTTGTGGAAAATTAAATTTTTTCAGGATTGTTTGATGAATTCAAGTTCAAAGGAAGAGCATGTGTTTTATTTGACCTTATAAGTATTAATTTCTTTAAAAAAAAATCTTATTCTTAATATTAATCTTTTCAGAACATTAGTAACTCATTTTGAACTGTCTTACTAATGGGTTGTTAAGAATTATTTAACGTAGTAATGTTAGTTAATATTCTCAATTCAAGTTATAGAGTGTTACTGAGAAATTCTAGCCTTGTATAGTGGGAGAATGGGAGCTCATTTCTGCCTCAGAGTAAAAAAAATAAGGTAACTGAAACTTTATATCTTACAATGTGACACCATACTTCAGAATGTGACATTATTTCTATATATATATATAAGCCTCTAAGTACGTCTGACGTTTTTCTTTAAAATTAGCATTTCTTTCTGGATCAGTAAGATTTTTATTACTTTTTAAAGAAGTCTCTTATGCTCATCTAGGCTGCATTTATTTGATCAAAAATACAGTAAAAACAGTAATATCATGTGAAATATTATTACAATATTAAATAACTTTTCTGTTCGAATATAATTTAAAATGAAATTTATTTCAGTGATGCAAAGCTGAATTTTCAGCATCATTACTCCAGTCTTCAGTGTCACATGATCCTTCAGAAATCATTCTAATACGCTGATTTGGTGCTCAAGAAACATTTATTAACAATGTTGAAAACAGTTGTGCTGCTTAATATTTTTGTGGAAAATTAAATTTTTTCAGGATTGTTTGATGAATTCAAGTTCAAAGGAAGAGCATGTGTTTTATTTGACCTTATAAGTATTAATTTCTTTAAAAAAAAATCTTATTCTTAATATTAATCTTTTCAGAACATTAGTAACTCATTTTGAACTGTCTTACTAATGGGTTGTTAAGAATTATTTAACGTAGTAATGTTAGTTAATATTCTCAATTCAAGTTATAGAGTGTTACTGAGAAATTCTAGCCTTGTATAGTGGGAGAATGGGAGCTCATTTCTGCCTCAGAGTAAAAAAAATAAGGTAACTGAAACTTTATATCTTACAATGTGACACCATACTTCAGAATGTGACATTATTTCTATATATATATATAAGCCTCTAAGTACGTCTGACGTTTTTCTTTAAAATTAGCATTTCTTTCTGGTTACTATGTATAGGTTTCTATGTAAGTAATGGTACTTCTGAATGGGTTGAGGCTGGGATTTAGCGCATTTGATGTGAAAGTACTTGATGAACATATACTATGTGTTGAGAGCATTCACTCAGTATCGTTATCTCATTTTTGACCAAGATGGCTTTTAGAGGCACTGGAACTATATATATATATA
>NW_015662933.1:261231-268574 GCF_001515625.1 Sinocyclocheilus rhinocerous
AAAAAAAAACAAGTGGGCTCCCCCAAAGTCCACGGTATAGTTCGAACACTGTATATATATATATATATATATATATATCTTATTCTCATTGCTGCGACAAAAAACAACAAACAAATCAGAAAAAGGTCTTCAATTTATTGTACACATGGACCCCAAATTATAGTGAATTCTTAAAAAAAAAAAAAAAAGTTTGGATCAAACCTGTTTTTAAAACATCTTTTCTCTAGAAAGTATTAGACTTGTGTGCTATTTCCATATAAACCATTTCTACATAAAAGTAGAGATTACATCTTCATCGGGAGCTGCTCATCATATAATCTGATTGATCATTTAGTACTTCAGTATCCATCCCTGTTGAAAACAGCAGTAAATGTTGTGTTTTGCATGCTGGTCTACCTACTAGGTTTCTTAACTAGCTTAACCAGTCTTTTTGCTAGAAAATCATGAAGCAGCTCTGACCACTCTGGACTAGCATAGAAACTCATGCTGGCATTTTCAACAGAATCGCTAAAAAAGACAGATCATATTTTCACATATCCCTTTACCGTGACATGCATTTATTGAGATTCCACACTGTGCCTTTCCTTGTAACCATGACACTGGGTAAGCTTGATTTAATCTGTACTGTAACTACATGTATCATTAAAATAATAATTACAGGTGGCATCTGTCAGCTCTTGTGAGACCTGACATGTCTCCCGAAGGAGTCGGCACATGTTTCATCTGAGTCATGACATGGAAAATTAGAACAGTGTAATAAAATAAAGAGAATCTATTCTCCCCTGGAGACTGAGGGGTCTTTAGCCAATGCACACATCATGAGTCAGTTCAGAAGTTATTTAACACCTCCATCAAATACCACAGTGGATTCATATTAAATGTTACTGGTGTGACTGTTCAAAAGCATTGAGTCCAGTAACGACAATACACAATGTTTAAAAAATGCAACGAATGTGGATTCTGAGCTCTGTAGCTACACAGATGCACTGAAATCAGTGATCATGTATAAGCAGTCTCATTTCAGTCAAGGGCATTCTGTAGGAAATAATATTTACATCCAAAGCTAATAACTTTGCAAACGGAGCTCGTACTGCATTTTAAAATGCCTTTTTCATTGAACCACACCTTTGGTGAATATTCTGCATAGCAATCTGAAATATTCCCACTTACTAGGGTTGAAAAAATTTAATCAATTTATAAAAATGAATACAAAATAAACATATACAATACATAGTGATGCATTTACTAAGGGGACCGGTTTAGAATTTACTCATTCTGTAAAAAGGATCAAAAGAAAACACAATAAAAATGGTCCATATGATTTGTGTGCTTTCTTTCCAGACTTCTGAAGCTACTGGCAGGCTTTGTGTGAGAAACAGACCATGGTTTTCATTTAAAAAAATGACCTAAACTTTGGTCTGTTCTTCACACAAAACGATCTTATATCTTAAAAAGACTGTATGGATTATAGACTAGCAACTACTTGAGCTTTTTGGGGACATATATGGTCACTATGTCTATGTATGAGGGAAAAAAAAGATATGATGAGTTGTGATGATTCTTTTCCATGTTGTACAGAAATTAATAATAGCATACAAGTCTAAAAATGAAATGAAGATCAGTAAATAATGACAATTTTCATGTTTGCATGAAACATTTGTTTTACAATGAATAGTTCCCATGAGAAAAAAATAGTTTTAATATTTCTACTTCAAAATTTAAATTTTAATGCAGTGAGTTACTTGCCATTTTTTTGCAAATGTTTTTATGTATTTTTATTTATTTATTTTAATTATTAAATTTTTTGTGAAATTTACTAGCAATTTTCTGCGTGAAAATTGTTTCAAATAAATCCAACACCAAAAGATTTTCATTGTATTCACATATTTTCAATTTATATTATACAATATGCATGAACCATTCCTTTAAATTTCTGCTTATTTCTCACAAAACTATTATTTGTCTTGAAAGACAGCACATAAGTTGTATGGACTACTTTTAGGGTGCTTTTTTTTCTTTTTTGGATGATGGCCGTGGACACTTTTTACTTGTGTGGAAAAGATCTCCTTATAGAAAATGACTGTACTGAACTCTATATTTCAAAGTTAAAATATTTTAAGTAATTAAGTTATTTTTTTGGTTGTGGTCATGGCAAATTATTAAATAAATAGACATCATATCTAATCAAAGCAACAACCAAGAATTTTTACTTCATGATGTGGTCTGGGTCTATGTTTTTGCAGCTAGATCACTGTGAAATCCCGCATGTATAAATCTGAACAACATTCTGCTAAATGAAACTGTGTTTTGCAATACTCATCCATGCCAAAAACATGCACCAATCCCGAGGGCAGTCGTGAGTACTGGTGAGGGTCAAAAGTGTACGGCATGAATCTCTTGTGAATGTATTATTCAGAGCACAAGGAATGCAACCTTGCGTGAAACAGATGGCCGGGCATATGCTCTCCTGGAAAACCTGCTAGCGGATATGAGACTGAATGCACTAGAACTCATAATCGCCTGTAACACGCTGGGACACGGCCTTTCATAAAGATCATTACAATCACAATCTTATCCCACATCACAGTTGATGAACATGAAGATGGAGTGGGAATGCTTGTTTGTCTGAAAAACAGGGATCTTTTGTGGTTCCCAACTGGAAAGCGAAGCATTATTTATACAGGTCTGTTAGTGACGACATTGCAGAAGCGACAGGTCCATGGAGAGTTCATTTTACAGCTGACTCCCAAACAAAAACGAAAACAAAAGAAAAGCAGAGAATCGAAGACCAAGCAGGGTGGAAGAGATGTCAGGAGAGGGGAGGCACTGCCCTTCATGCCCCCAAGCAAGCAGTAAAGACAGCGAGAAGAGTTAGTAGGAGAGGCCAAAGATGGGAAGCCAAGAGCTTGGAGGCTGAGGATCTGTTTCTTCCAAAATAAGCCACCTGGGCTGCAGAGGTAAAGGAAAGAGAAGCAAACTACACTGTAAAAAAATATATATATTTTTCGACATTGTAAATAAAGATTTTACCAAAAAAAAAAACTTAAAATGTAATGTTTAATTCAATGAGTTGCTTGCCTTTTCTTTGGAATTTTGAAATTTACTAGTCATTTCTAAATGAAAACTTTTAAATAAATCTTAATCCTACTTTTTTCAGTGCTGTCATTGGGAGAAATGAAAATAGAAATATATTAGACGATAGTTGATAGAATATAGAGTTGTAAAATCAATTTGCATTTAGTCTTGGAAGTGAGAAATGTTTGAGCTCATACTAAAATTTCTGACTTGCAAACGTTGGTATCTTTGCAAATCTGAGCACAGTTTTGACACATTATTGAAATCCTTTTGTCATGATCATGGCAAGCAAGCAAGTAAATAAATAAATAAAAAACACAACCTGCCAAAGCAACAACCATGACTCAAATGAAACCTTGACATATTTCTTCTGTAGTACGCAAACCAGAGAAAGTCTAGAACAGTATGGTTAAATTAAAAATAATTTTAAAAATTCACATTTAATTCAATGTGTTACTTACTGTTTCGTTATACTTATTTGGGAAATTTACTAGCAATTTCCGAGTGAAAATTATTTCTAATAAATCCTCAGTGTATTCACTACTTTCAACTTAAAATGAATAAGGATAAATGAAACTAGAAAGATATTACACAATAGTTGATGTACAATAAGAATATAGAGTTAATTAATTTGCTTCATATGAACTGAGAAATTAGAAATGATTAGATTAAAAATAATTTAAAATTTTCACATTTAATTCAATGTGTTACTTGCCATTTGTAATTATTTGTGAAATTTACTAGCAATTTCTGAGTGAACTTTTTTTTCACATAAACCCTTTTCAGTGTATTCACTCTTCAATTCAAAGGGGTCATATGATGCGATTTCAATTTTTCCTTTCTCTTTGGAGTGTTACAAGCTCTTGGTGCATAAAGAAGATCTGTAAAGTTGCAAAGACTAAAGTCTCAAATCCAAAGAGATATTCTTTATAAAAGTTAAGAGTCAGCCACGCCTACCTAAAACGGCTCGTTCTAACACACCCCACATGTCTACGTCACGATGTGAGAAGATTTGCATAACGCCGCCCAAACGTTCACGCAAAGAAAGAAGGCGTAACTTAAAAATATTTGGCTGCACAACTGTTGATAATTCTAATAATAAATCAGCTTTTTAGCAGCATCATATGACCCCTTTAAAATTAATTGGGAGAAAATAAATTTGAAAGATCGACAATAGTTGATGTAAAATAATAATTTAGTTAATAATTAATTAATTTGCATCATGTGGACTTGGAAATGAGTTCATATTGAAATTCCTGACTTGCAGACTTTGGTATCTTTGCATATTATATCACAGGTTGAGATATTTTTGCCCCAAAGCTCAAAAGTGAAACCTACCTATGTGAAATGAGGGCAAACAGCTTTTCTCAGGTGCTCCTTATTGCATCAATCCATAATCATCTGGCTTTAGTCTCAACTCACCTACACATGCTGTCCCTTCATCATTAGGCTCGTATCCCTGGTTACACCTCTTGTTTGCACGGCACTTGAAGCTCCCGTAGGTGTTGGTGCAGACGGGTCGTTCAGAGGGACAGACAGACGGGAACTGTGTGCACTCATCTTGGTCTAGACAAAGAAGAGGAGTGGAATAAACATGGGGTCTGATACATGATGCTGTGGTCATGTACACACTGTGAAGTTTAAGGATTGACTGTGAATCCTTGTGAATGCTTTATGATACCATTATATGTGTGCATGGAACCAAGGAGTCACTCCTACTACACCAAACTCATGATGACTGACACAGGTTATGTTCTAAAACCTTCTGAGTTGCCTTGCTGTCTACTAAGATTCCTATTAAGGCAACATCCTAACTGAAATGGAAACGTACTGTATAAGTGACTGATTTGGACTGCTTTGCACCACATTATGCACATGTGAATCACATAGGAGACTTGACTCACAATTTTCAATTAGCATGTTGCTAAATTAACGACCCAATACCTTTATTTTATTTCAGGACCTTTTTTTTTGCAAGAAACTACTGTACTGTGGATGGTACATAATTCAGACCAAACTCAAACTATATTTGTTTATAACTAGTGAGCAGCGACGCAATTTAGTTGGGAAAGACATACTGAGCACCTATCAGCTTTTTATTTAATAAAGGCAATCTGCAAATTCTGCATGTGGAAAATAATAGATGATTGCAGGTTTTGGATAACTGCATGCAATACAGATAATATTCACTTAAAAAAACTATGGTACACTAACAAAAAGCACCATGGTATTTAACTTAGGGATGCACAATATTGGATTTTTGCCAATATCTGATATGCCGATATTTTTCAAATAATTTTGGCCGACAGCCGATACCGATATATGTTTACTTTTGTTTTGAAACAACACCAAGTCTCTCTTGTGAAGAAGTTAGAGCAAAAACATATTTTTTAGAAATAATAAACATTATTAAAAAAAATATTTAATGAGAGTACTTTGAAAGAGTACATTTGTTGCAATGGATTATGGAGTTTAGGCCTCTGGGAGGTTAAAGGTCACATTGCTCAAAAACTTACCAGTGCAGCGGCCATTTTCATTGACCTCAAATCCTGGTCCACACTGTGAAAAGAAATAGACATTACTTACAACAATTAAACCTCTCAAATAACGAAAGAACACATGAGTATGACAGACAGGGTACGTACCTCGATCTCCACCACTGGGGTCTCCTCCTCTTCATTCTCAGGGTAATAGATCTCCATCACTTTGTTCATATCACTGGGCTCCAGAGGTCTCGCCACAGAACGTCCATCTGGCCAGAACACTTCCACACTGGTGGCCACATCTTTCCCTGTCAGGGCGGCAAAGCAGCAATCCTTTTAGTACCTTACGAACAGCCCGTCTTTATAACTTCCCCTCAGGCTTAGGAGACATAATGGATGATTTGTTTACTTAATGTACATCTCTCCATGGAAAAATACCATTCTGGAGAAAGGGCCCTCCCAAGAAGTTTCTCGGCAATAGCCAGGTTGGAATAGGCTCTGGTTTGGCACAGACCACGTAGTCTTTTAAACAAATGCACAAGAATGTGTTCAATCTCAGCTGTGGGCAGCTTCGTGAGCAGCGAGGCCTGAACACATCTCCTTTGATCGGCAGAACCGGTTTCTCATGACTGCCGGTGTGTGGGGTTCACAGGCCAAGAGCGTTTCTGGCATAGCAGCCACTGAGCAGTGGTGGACAGTAACGGAGTAGCTTTACTTCGTTACTGTACTTAAGTACATTTTTCAAGTATCTGTACTTTACTGGAGTCGTTTTATTTTGAGTAACTTTTACTTTTACTTCACTACATTCCAAAGCATAAGATCGTACTTTTTACTTCACTACATTTCATAAAACATATCGTTACTCATTATAATATCACGTGCTCCGAGCCGCAGACGAGTTGTCTGATTCATGAACGAACTGATTCTTTTCAATGACCCTTTTAAATCGGTTCGCAGATCGCACCAAACGATTCATTGACGAATTAGAATGAACCGATTGCAGTTGTTCTCGAGTCGACAACTCACTGATTCAAATGAACCGTTTAGTGCGAGGCTCCAGTGAACTGAACTTACAAAAAAGAACCGGGAGATCTTGTGAGCGCGCGCGCGTCTGATGCTGCTAAAAGTAAGTAACTAATGTCGAATTTTAGGATTAATTATTGTAACTGAAAATCATATTTAGGTCAAAACTGTCAGTTGTTTGTGAACTAAATCTGCTGGGTGATCTGTTTAAGCCCACTGAAATGCTTGAATGCAAACACATCAACATCAGTGTCTCTGTTTTAGGTAAAAAAAACGAAACATTAAAATAACACAGATTAAATAAAATAACTCATGCACGTTCATATTCCCAGCTGCCGTAATGTTAACAGTTTTATTAAAATGCTACAGCATTTAGCCCTATGTGACGTCTGTTTTTATATTGTTTATCAACAGTATAAATTTTTATATTGTTTGGATTAACTAGCCGAGTAGACAGATATGAATGTTTATTCATAACCATACTGAAAATAAGTAAATATTGTTAGCTGATGCTAACTGTCTAGCAAACAAGCTTGCTGGTGCTAAGTTGAGGTAATTTTTAGATATAAAGTCCAAATATTTTTATTCAACCACCTAGATAGATTACATCTGAGGGAAAAAGAAAGGATGTGATGTTCAGAACATGGTAACTACAGTAAATATCAAAGTGGGTAGTGATGCCCTCTGGGGGCATTTGGCCAGGGGTGTTTTTACACCACAGACAAGGTTTGAGAAGAAAAAAAATCATTATGAAAATATAAT
>NW_015662933.1:268966-283319 GCF_001515625.1 Sinocyclocheilus rhinocerous
CTTAAAATGTTCTTCCTAACTTCAGGCCTTATTCTCATGTCATATATAACTGTGATGTTCTGCAAAACAACAAGCTTTAAAACACTTTTTTCTTACTGGTGAAAATCAGATGATCAGATCTGTTTTCTCTCAGGTACATCGCTGTGTAAGCTTCACACAGGGACGCGGGATGTAGGGGTGCTGCAGCACCCCCTGTTTTTACATGGTTGCAAATGCAATGCCAAGTTTGTTCATTTAAATTTATTCAGTTTTAGCATTTAATAATTTATTTGCAAAAACTTTCCAAAATCGGCATCCAAACAACACCAGCCCCAGCCCCAGCCCCAGCACGAGCACCGACGTAAGTGAACTAGCCCCCCCACCCGCCAACACGGACACACACAGCACCCCCAACCGAAAACATCTTCCGGCGCCCCTGGCTTCACAGTGAACATTACTACATCACTCTCGTCAACGTAGTCCACATCAACAACAAAAATCACTGAGGCATTAAAGCAATGAGGTTCTCACATGCCAGACCGATGAAATCTGTCTGTTGTTTGGTGGCTGCAATAAGGAGCCATATAAATGGCACAGTGGTTGGAAAGCACTTCATTTAAGAAGATTTACAGAAGCATCCATTAACTACCTTCAATCTAATTGTCAGAGACACTTTCTCACAGACGGCGGGGACGGTAATTAACATGGCCGTTAGAGGAGACTGTCATAGTGATCATGAACGGAGAGATCATCCTTTGGAAATGAATGTGGTGGAGGAGGAAGGCAGAACTTCAAAGGAGCTGAAATGAGGAGGGACATGGTGGGCATTAGACTTTCTTTCCATTATAGCCTTTAGTCAAGCAGGAGAGAAGCTGACTGCCTTCCCAGTTCTTAATTAAAGCGACATTTCTTAGGTAAACAGATCCACGGGGCTCCTGGCACGGCCCAGGCTGGCTCAGGTGCCTCTCGAGACAAAAAGCATGACATTTCACCAGTGGTTACTGAAAGACGCAGTTTAGTTGGGAAAGACATACTGAGCACCTATTGGCTTTTTATTTAATAAAGGCAATCTGCAAATTCTGCATGTGGAAAATGATAGATGATTGCAGAATTTGGATAACTGCATGCAATACTGATAATATTCACTAACAAACAGTACCATGGTACACTAACAAAAAGCACCATGGTATTTAAATAATGATTAATTAATTAATTAATTAATTTAGTTAGTTAGTTTGAGAAATCAGAAATTCTAAATATCTAATAATCTAAATAAAAAGGTATTTCATTTATTAAACAAAAAAAAAGTAAAAAAAAAAATATATATATATATATAATTTATTAATTACATTTAAAAATTTTCTTAATTTCAAATTTTTTAGGAGTATCATGGGTTGGTTTTATCTGAGAAATATAAAAGTTTTAAATATCTAAAAATCTTAATACAATATATTTAAAAAACAATAATTTAATCTAAAAATTCAAAAAGAGAGATTTACCATAGTAATTTTTGGCAGATAAATCTAAATATTCAAAATATCTAAAAATCTAAATTAAGAAATGAATATAAGTTGCAATTGTGAGGTACCACAAGCTATATTTCCATCACCCTGTTTTTATGCACATTTTGAAGTATCACATCAGAAATGAGTGATGGAAATGCCAAATTTTGAAAAAAATAAATAAAAACTTAATTCACAAAAAAGTTTTTATGCTCGCTTGAGGTGGTTTTTGACTTGTGCAAAAATGAGTTAATGCGAATAATGGGAGATGGAAACGCATTTGCAGAATAAATTCAGATGTAACAAATATTAAACCCACGTGACTAATCGGCTGTTTCGGTTGATGGTGTTTTATTTACTGTTGGTTACTAGGTTACCAATACCACCGTCATCCACTCAAACAACTTGATTGAAACGCACCTAATTCATATTGGGATTTTTTGTTTTTGTTTTTTCTTTTTTTTTGCAAACTTTGAAAAGATAGATCTATTGTGAGATATAAAGTCATATTGTGAGACAACACTGCCACTGCAAGAAATAAAGCTGCAATTGTGAGACAAAAAGTCAGAATTTTACTTCCATAATCCGACACCATAAACTGTACTATGGATTTATTTTGTAGTGCAGATATTTTTACATCAATTTACAAACACTGAAAGAAACATCGATGAGAGGCCTGAACTCGTACGCACATATTTACGAGCCCTTGGGGTGATCCAGTGACCACTGATGGCTATCGTTTTGTTTTTCACAGCACATTCAGAACAATCCGAGCTTCCAGCCGGCAGCCTACTCCTGCCACAAATCTGTCCGATAGCTCCCAGATGAAGCCATATGCCTCCAGGCATCTGTAACATGGCCGAGCCGTGGGGAAAAGGTCCCGGTCTGCTGCCACCGGCTGCTGCACCTGCAGGCTCCTCTCCGGACCTCCAGTCTATGAGGATATTCAAGGAACCGGCCTCCACGCGGAGGATTATGTTACTGAGACCCGAAGCAACCCCACTGAACATGACCTGGCGTTACATCATAATTGTTTCTCTGTAATGAGTCAGCAGAGCGAATACTTGTTTTCCCGCTACTCGGCGACCCTGAACATTTCCGAGCCCGTGGATGCACTTATGAAATAGATATTTTACAGGTCTGGACGATTTCATAGCTGTTCCTTTCTTAAAGCTGCAGTCTGTAACTTTTTTTGGTTAAAAATGATCCGAAATCAATATTTGAGCAAGTACATAACCAGCCAGTGTTCAAAACTATCACCTTACTTTAGCCCGGCACCTGCAGGCTCCTCTCCGGACCTCCAGTCTATGAGGATATTCAAGGAACCGGCCTCCACGCGGAGGATTATGTTACTGAGACCCGAAGCAACCCCACTGAACATGACCTGGCGTTACATCATAATTGTTTCTCTGTAATGAGTCAGCAGAGCGAATACTTGTTTTCCCGCTACTCGGCGACCCTGAACATTTCCGAGCCCGTGGATGCACTTATGAAATAGATATTTTACAGGTCTGGACAATTTCATAGCTGTTCCTTTCTTAAAGCTGCAGTCTGTAACTTTTTTTGGTTAAAAATGATCCGAAATCAATATTTGAGCAAGTACATAACCAGCCAGTGTTCAAAACTATCACCTTACTTTAGCCCGATTCACAACGGTTAGCTTATAATAATGTCTTCTAATTTGAGTGGTACGGGTAGGTTTTCGCGGGAAATTCGAGCATGGCACTGCGTCATTACGTCACGTCTGTAAACATAAAGAAGTTGTCCCGGCTACTAGGCTATCGCATGTGAGGATCCTGATTTTCCTGCAAATACTTTTTAGGCAGGCTTTTTACGCAAAAGAGAGTGGGAAAGAAATACATACCAAGTCCAAAGTGAGCCACTGGCTCCATCTCGCACAAATACCCTGATCCTCCATCTATAATGCGTGTGTGAGGGCCATTTCGCTTGGTGTAGACTATCACCTTTGCCCCACGAGCAAAAGCCCCAAACTGTGTCCGTGGAATCACACGGAGCCATTTATTAGATGAGCCCTGTAATGAGAAACCAACAACTTATGTCAGAACTGGACTTTCAGTTGTTAAACTTCAACCAGAAATGCAGAATACTGTTTTTTAGGATGGCCATATGTCCTCTTTTTGTTCATGTCCTGGCCAGGACTTCTAAATTGCCTAAAATGTCTGGCTTTCGGCTTTGTTTTCCTATCGTTTTCAAACTTGCTTAAGGTGATGACTGAAAAGTAGTTCGACCAATAGCGTGCAGGCATTGGACATAATTGACCAGTAATGGTGAGTGGGAAGGTGGGATCTACGGAGAACAGTCAAAGCAATGCAAATATGCATACATATAATGTATGAGGACTGCAGATAGCACGTCAATAGGAAAATGAAGCCAAAACTTGGACATTTTAGGCAATTTTGAAATCCTAGCCAGGACATATCTGGGAAAAGAGGAAGTATGGTCACCCTACTGTTTCTAAGCTATCATGATGCATTTAGACCAAACAGACCAGAAAAATTGCAAAATGTATCTATTAATTATCTTAAATTTCCCCTACACAGCAATGAGTTTAAAAGGAGAGCAAATGGAACATTTTTTACATTGAGAAATAATTCCAAGATAATTCGCCAAAAGAATGAGATTTTAAAATTAATTCAAATATTTCTTCAAATTCATCCTAGACCATATTATCTGATCTACGTCATCCACATTCATGTTATATTTCTACAATAATTTATGACTAATAATCTTTTATCCGCCTTATTTTGCAATGTAGAAGTACTATTTTCTTTGAATGTGCGAGATGTCCGATTCAATAGCTGCAAATAACTAGAAGAACATGAGGGGCGTACCTTATTCAGGGGCCCTTAAGCAAATTTCAGGTATGGGGCCCCAAAATAATAACTATGTGTTCTTTTACGCCTAACCCTTATTTTGCTCGCTCGCTCGCTCTCTCATAGTTTATAGTTTATTTACCTCTTCACAACTTAAGTAAATAATTAGTCAACCTGATGCTGTTCTAAAGCCATATTAGGCTTATTTTTTTTCGGATCACAAAGGAAGACATGCTTGCACTTGTCCATTTAATGAACTGTAACCTTCTTTAATCTTTTTACAAAAAAAATGGTTCAAATGTCAAATTGAATTGTAAAATTATCCCATTTAACTCATTTAACCCATATTCCAAGTGTTCTTAAGGCATACAGTAGGGTTTGCCAAGAGACAAATCATAAATGTAATCTATTATTAAGCAAAAGTCTCCAGTCGCATTCGTGCATTTGTATGAGTGCACAGCAGTTTGCACCAGTGCGCGCATAGGAAAAGCACACAAGCGAGTCATTTTGAAACATCAGGACAAATAAAATCATGACACGAAACAATACTTTCTTCTCTGAGGTTCTGAGACAGTCAGGATTATACAAAAAGGATTATATAAAAGCTGTCATTCACTTAAGTTCATCGCGATCTCCTGGCGTTCCGTTAATCAATGCACAATCAATCTCTCATTTACATTGTATCTACACATTGTTATAATGAGAGGATTCGCGAGCTTGCAGAAGAACTCAGCACTTGACAAAAACTGGGCGTTTTGAGCAATGAGTGAAACTTTGACGCTCTCCAGAACACAAATACACACTGGAGCGTTTGCCAAATATGTTTCACCAATATCAGATGGGGCCCCCTGATTCCCCAGGCCCTAAGTGGCCACTTAAGGCCCGTTCACACCAAGGACGATAACTATAAAGATAACGATAAAGATATAGTTCTAAAAAAAATTCTCAGTATTAAAGAATAGCAGAGTCCACACCACAACTATAACGATAAAGACAAAGAGAAACGATATCATTGGAATCACTTTCAAAATGATTTTTCTCCAGCTGATGAACGATAAAAAACAATAACAGCCAATCAGAATCCATCCTGCTGTAACGAGCTCGAGAATTTAAAGCGGCAGATGAGCGTGTGCTTAGAATAAACAGACGATATCGTTCGCTGGTGTGGACGCTAATATCGTTATCTTTATAGTTATCTTTATAGTTATCGTTCTTGGTGTGAACGGGGCTTTGCCTTGCTTATCGGTTTGTCTCATTTCTGAATACCGCACTTTCCCTTCTCTTAACGAATTTCAGAAGAAACATTTGAGACAAAGTTGATACCAGAACCAAGCGTAACTTATTTCTCAAGGAAATCCTTAGGGTTTTGCCTATTTAAATGTGGCTGACCAGTCTAAAACACTATCTCACCTGAGTGACTTGATACACAGAGATGGGTTGAGCTGCACTTTCCCCATGCGTCACCAAAAGATCCAGCTGTCCATCTCCATCAATATCAGTCACAGCTGCTCCTGAAATACAGACCATTCTGCTCAGACACAGCTGTAACATATGTTTTTTCCAATTCTCAACATTAATACCAAAACATCTTTAGACCAGTTCTACATTAATACACTGGCTTTCTAATGATGATGATGATGATGATGGTGATTCAGATTGAGTGGTGACTGAACTCAATACTAAATGTCAGTAAATGACACAAGACAGTTACACAAAAGCCTGGATTTATAATGCCATCTAGTGGTAGAGAGGAGATAACCAGGATTACGTTTTGGAGATGAACGCAACCATCCCATTACTGCACAGTTTAATTGTTTGTTCATCAAGTACATCAAAAACTGACAGTTTCTCCTTTTTCATGAAGGTGTGCCCAATTAACATACACTACTGTTCAATACTGTAGTGTACACGAAAAGTTTGCTGTCAGCAAGTTTTTACAAAATGTTTTTTTAAAGAAAAAATACAGTAAAAGAGTCATAATGTGAAATATTATCAGCATCATTACTCCAGTCTTCATTGTCACATGATCCTTCACAAATCATTCTAATATGCAAATTTTATGGCCAACTTATTATTATTATCAATATTGAAAACAGCTGTGCTGCTTAATATTTTGTGAAAACCATGACACCTTTTTTCAGGATTCTTTGATGAATAGAACGCTTAATAGAACAGCATTTATGTGAAATATAACATTTGTAATGATGTAAGTCTTTGTCCCTTTTGTTTTGTTTAATACATCACTGCTGGATAAAAATATTAATTTCTTTCACAAAAAAAACAACGTAATGACTCCAAACCTTTGACTAATAGTGTATTAGTATTTCACTAGCTATGTGCCTTCACTCTGAACAAATGGGTAAACAAAGATGCACATTTGTCAATATACTAACCAATTAAGGTAAAACTACCTCAAACTGACAATAAACCTCAATGTGATCAACTGTTTCTATAGCTTGACACATTAACACACCATGTCCAAGTGCAAAGTATCTATGACAAAAAAATGAAAAGATGCACATCAGAGACTCTCAGAGTATTAACTAAAGCCAATTTAAATTTATCAAAAAAATATATATATTTTTAGCACAGCGATTGATTGACAAGCATATCCTTTGATATTGTCCAAAACGCATCGAGATGGATTTGCAACAAATGTGATGTGGCAAGCTTTTAAACAACATGAAAGTGAGTACATTAATGTTGTCTTTTTAATAACTTTTTGACAGAACATGCTCCTCAATCCTTTATAACTTAATTTTTTTTTTTTAAAGCTTTGGTTCATTTTCAAGTTATTTTAAGGGGAAAATCTTAAATTTACCATATGTAAAAGTCATGAAATGGATTTATAAGATAAACAGTCCTAAATTTTGATGGAATGAACCAGCCAAACCCTTCGTACCAGTTCCCCGTCCCTCTGGCTCGGCGGCCTCCCCGATGTTCAGCTCCTCGATCTGTGGATCTCCGTGTTCTCGCCGAGAGAAGTGAGTACATTAATGTTGTCTTTTTAATAACTTTTTGACAGAACATGCTCCTCAATCCTTTATAACTTAAAAATTTTTTTTTTTTAAAGCTTTGGTTCATTTTCAAGTTATTTTAAGGGGAAAATCTTAAATTTACCATATGTAAAAGTCATGAAATGGATTTACAAGATAAACAGTCCTAAATTTTGATGGAATGAACCAGCCAAACCCTTCGTACCAGTTCCCCGTCCCTCTGGCTCGGCGGCCTCCCCGATGTTCAGCTCCTCGATCTGTGGATCTCCGTGTTCTCGCCGAGAAACTCTGCCATGGTAAAGATTAATTACTTACTCACTTTGCCTTTTGGCTTGAGAGAGCTCCACACAAAGGAACAGTCAAAGACAAATGTACCTTGTCAGCTGCATGTTATACAACATGTCTCAAAGGAGATATTCATTTACAGGCTCATGAAACCCACGCAATATTGATTCAGTTAAAACATTTTTAGGGCTGGAAGTTCATACTTTACATTTTGATGACTAATAATGCTAACTAAAAGGTTTCTTTATACAAAAAGCTTAAGGCTTTGCTTTGCTTTGCTTTCTGAGAACCGAGGTCCAGATTGTTTGAGTATGGGATTAGAAACTAATTTGAAGCAATGTTCTGTTTAATGCTACATCCAGTCTTCTCATTAGAAAGCCATCGTGTAACGGGTGAGGTCGGATGTAGGGGGAATTTCCCATCAGGTAGAGTTGTGGTTGGACTGGGTTGTGTTTGTGGTCTGGCGGTTGAACTTGCTGGCTTGTCATGCCGCCTGGGTTTACCACCAAATCCCCAAAATAGAGAGAGAGTTTCCATAATTATTTCCTACCTTACAATGTAAATGTTAAAGAAATAACTCTGTTACATAATGAAAATACTGTGTTTTGTTAGGTCAATTTGATCAAGCAGGCAGGTTAGACAGGTTACATTCATTATGTGATTATTATTAATAAAACAATATAATTTGTTTATCTGTGTGAAATAATCTATCCTACTTATTGGGATAACATGAACATCAGAATGTTCATGTTATGGTAAATGGTAACCAGCAGGTTTTATTGTTAACTAAAACTATAAAAATTGTTTACGTCAATTAAAATGCTGAAATAAAATAAAATATTAGATATATAAAATATAGATTTACAAAAATTAAACTTAAAAACTTTAACACCAAAAAAATATCATAAATTAAATGGAATGAAAATCAATGCAAGCTATCAAAAATATAAAAAATTAAAAATACACAAAACAAAATTACTAAAAGAAAAATATAAAATTAAAAGCTAATTCAAAATATTAATAAATACTTTAATAGTATATAAATACACCAAAAGTTGTTCACTACTATTTTTTTATATTCCTGATTAGATTTGAGAACTATAACGGGGGTATTTTTAGTATTTCTGATAATGACCGAACTTTCAGTCTGTCCTTCAGGCAGCTATTAAATGACTTGCAAAGACATTAAATAATGCACAAGATCACTGTTGTTTTTGATCACCATTCACTTAGAACATCTTAGAGTTAAACATCTCCTTATACGTTCTGCACCCCTCTAAGATTTTGCCTATGCATGTCAGTATAGTCTTTTTGTACACACCTGAAGAGTCTGTTGGCTGATGGTCCTCTGTAGGCAATGTTGTTGAAAAAAACTTCTAGTTCATTGTCATTATCAAAGTCGGCTGCGATGACAGTGCGAACAGGAGATGGCATGGAAAACTTCTGTGTGGCGATGTCCTGGTACAGAGAATATCAGCGTATCAATATTTGAAACACCACAGTGTTGACACTCTTTACACTTGGGAAAATCAACCAAAGAATGGCTTACTTATAATAGTTGTCTCTACATATTAAACTAGGACAGGAAAAGATTTTTCCTTCGCTGACAGGAGAACATCAGCTTTAAGATTTGGAGAGTCAGATATGTGATATCTATGACATAAAGATCTAAGCTGCAGGTAAATCACAGTCTAAAAACTGCAGGGAGTGGAAGCAGAGAAAAGTAACTGCTGTCGTCGCGCTTCAATAGTGCAGCAACGAGTCATGGAAGAGTTATTGAGCATGCCGGCACTCTCTCAAGTATTAACCCCAATTTTAATTATAGGGCTCATAAAACCTGCAGGTGAAAGCCCATCAAAGTTGAAAGCATGTGTGCTGCTTATTATTATTGTGAAACACCATTACATTTTTTTAGGATTTTTTGATAAATAATCATTTCAAAAGAACACCATTTATTTGAAATATTTCAGTCTTTACCGCCACTTTTGATCAATTTAACGCATCCTTTCTGAATTCATGTATTCATTTCTTCAAAAAGAAAATCTTACTGACCCCAAACTTTTAAAAAGTAGGTTCTGCAAAAAATTAAAAAATTAAAATTTCTTACTACATTCAGTCTTGATTCAGCTGTCAGCAGATTATAAAACTTCCTGTTGAAGTCTCAGGAAAAATAAAGAGGTTCTTCGATCTTACTGTGACTTAAAAATAAAGAGGTTCTTCGATCTTACTGTGACTAATTACAATCACTGTGCTTTACCAGCTGAAACAAGGGCCAGGTCACTGCGCAAACAATAGAACAATGATTAGAGAATAATTGAATACTCCAATCAGACAGCAGATGTTATTATTTTATCCTCTGTCTTCTCTCAGAAGGAATTAATTACACAGATCAAAATGTAGGGATCATGCTGTTTTGTTCTGTATAACAAAGATGAATCCTACCATTCAGTATATTCACATTTAATAATAAAAAAAAAATTGATTTGCATTTCCTGAGGAGAACACCAGTGCTTTGAAGGCAGCTAAGTAACCATTTTAAAGTTTCAAGCCTGGCAAGCACTGCAAGAATCACTTTTTCTCTTCCATTACAGCTAAAAGAATATGCAAAGAGCATTTTTAAAATCTGCACCTTAAACCTTTGCTTGCGATTATTGCTGAGCTGTAGGAACAGACGATGAGGCCCATTCCAGTTTCCATAGACAATGTCTGTCTTCCCATCCCGATTAAAATCTGCTAGCGCCACTCCACGGCCATGCTGCATCGGGTCATCAACCCCTGCGACAACAAATACAAATATTTCATTGCATGTTTGCTGTGAAAGGCTAACAAACTCACCTTTCAAAACAAAATCATCAGAAAAAATTTAAAGCGTCAGCTCTTGCTTACCTACTTGTGCCGCCACATCTGTAAATGTACCGTCTCCGTTGTTGCGAAACAGGAAGTTAGGGCTGTACTCATTGTCACAGAAAATATCAGGTAGGGTCTGACTGATGATGGGACCGACCACGACCCCCCGTCCCCCTATAACACACAGCAGAGAGGGGCATCATCACCAAACGCACAGCAGAAATCGTTAGTGGCTTTCCAGCTCATTTCCCTAGCAGCGGCTCTCTGCTGCTTTTGCTGACACAGTCTCTGACTGCCCATAATCACATGTGCATTTAACCAGCTCTCTTTCAGCACATCTCACCCGGCAATCACTATTCTACAGCTCTGACCTCTAGTTGAATTACAGCAGCAAGTAATTTTTTTGATTTGTATAGCGCTTTTCACAATGAACAATGTTTCGAAGCAGCTTTAAAGAAAATAGTGCTTTTATTTCTTAAAGCCCAGCAGGACCAGGCTTTTTCTTAATGTTAAATATGAGCGTGATATTAAGATTTGTAATTGCTCTTACTTTCAAATATATTTGAAAGACATTTGAACAGAAATTTGGGAGAGGGAACAACTTTTTGTTGTATTAAAGAATTTGTTGTAAGTATTTATATTATTTTATATTGTTGCAGACTGGTTAGGATAGAAATAAAAAAATGAAGAAAAAAAATAAATAAAATAAAAGAAAATAAATTATCAAATTAAATTTAATTTAATTTAATTAAATTAAACTATTTGATGAATAGAATGTTTAGAAGATGATTTATATATATTTTGTAATCAAAGACATTAAATGTAGGCCTATTTAATGCCACTTTTGATCAATTTAATGCATCATTGTTGAATAAATGTAATTTCTTTATATACTGTAAAAGATAATATGATAGGCTAGTCACACAAATCTTTCAATATTCAATATCTTTCAATCTTTCAAAATTCTTCTGACCATTGACCGCCTTTGGATTATTCCTTTGCCTGCTTGCCATTTGGACTTCACGTCTGTGATTGTTGGACTGTCCTTATTAAACTTCTGCACATGGATTCTAATGCAGTTTCAGCCTCCTCATTACATATGTGAATAATGTGAATAAAATAGGTGAAATATAAAATATGTAAATAAAAAAATATATATAAATAAATGCATTGGTAAAAATAAATGAAACAATCAAGTTTTGCTTGAAACCATTCTGTTTTGTGTCATTTTAATGTGTGATAATATGTGAATAATGTGAATGAAATATGAAATATGTGAAAAAAATGAAAAATTTAATTCAATTAAATTACTTAAATTATAAAATAAGTTAAAACATATTGTGGTTGAAGCCATTCGATGTTTTGTGTCTTTCAAACATATGAAGCCTGCCAAGGCTTTAACAGAATCCTCTATAGTGAGGCAAGAATATCAAAAAAGCTTAATTTTGTTGCTACAGTGACATTTCCCTTCTGAGACTGTCCTGGTTGAACCCTTCTCAAGAGTGCCTCTCCAAAACTGCTCTGAACGATGGTCCAAAGCCCTGCTCTCCCCATAGTGATTAATGGAATGGCTACTTCATTGAGTAAGTCAGAGCTGAAATACGGCTCACTTGTCCTTCTGCCTTCACATGACTTTCAGTGCAGTAAACAGCTGAGTGGGCCAAAACCTTCATCTCTTTATTCAGCGCTGCCTTCCAGGGCCCTGTTCTCTCTATTACTGACTGCTTTAGCTGATAAACACTGTCTATAACTCAGTGATTCAAAGCTGATATGAGCACTGAGCTCTACTGTAAATCAGCCACAAGGCAAAAAACCCGGATCCTTCAGCTCATGGCCGTTAAAGAGTCCTGGGTAATATATTCACTGACATCATCGTACACTTACACACTCCCGCTCACATATTCATAAATAAACGGACATGCACCTGTGAACTTGTTGACTCCGGCCTGCTCAGCCACGTTTGACAGTGCAATGATTCCCTTGGACAGGTCACTTGAACTTTCGTCCATTTCAATCAGAGCATGTGGACCTACAGTTCCGCTGGCATAATTGGCAATGTAAATGGAATAACGGCCTGTTCCCTAAAAAAAAGATTTAAAAAAAGATAAAAGCATTGAGTTTATAGTGATTAGATTACTAATAATGTTTCAGCTCATAAACAATTTTGAAAAATTGCTAAATTTCAGAAATAACCTAGAAGTAACATTGAATTAAATGTCAAATGTTGAAGTTCAAAGACTGAAATAGCATTTTCTTGTAAAACATCATCCAATAATTTTTGTTTTATTGACAACTTTGAAAAAAAAATTACAATGTCCAACAGTAAATAAACATATATACACAGGATAATTTGTATTTGATCTGAAAGTCATAACATTTCCACAACAGTGCCATTTCCACCATTTCTCAAATTAGGTATTATGTTCCATAGCATTCTGTGTTGGAAATTATATTTTTTACATTTTTAGAATACAAAAAACTCAACAGTCCCACAAACTATCGATACTTGCACATATACATTTTATTAACAACATATAAAATATATATGTGTAAGTATCGATAGTGTGTGGGACTGATGAGTTTTTTGTATTTGGCCTTGGTTTGGTATGTTTTCTATCTATTACCAGCAGGTGTGCGAGGCTAATTGTTAATTAACATTTTTAGAATAAAATGTCTGATATTTAATTCCAAAATGCCTTTCCAATCCTAATTTCATTTATAAATAATATTTTCATACTTTTTGCATAAATTAACAGTTTGATTCACAAAATTACAGCTTGACTGACATTGATATACAGTACATAAAAATGATTTTGTTCATAGGTGGCACTTGTTTTATCCTGATTTTCAAACATTACATGTCTCATATTTCATCTCAAACATGTTCTTCTTCACTGGCACTGCTGTCTCCTTAGTAAACAAGTACACTAACGTAAAGCAATAATATACAACTCAATTAGGGGCAAAATCATTAGTTGCGGTGGTGTGTAATTTGTGGATAATCTGATGTACTGTAAATCATTTTCTCACAGTCAAGACATAAAAAAACATCGCAAAAAAAGTTTCCAAGACATTTACGTGATCTTCATATAACATAAGAGAAATAAGTCAAACACTCGTCCACATACAGTTGCATACACACGCACACATACTCTCACACACCACACAGATATTTCAACTGCCTCCCCTTGGATATTAATTTCACACCCCATTATCAGAAAGATTCCCTGTGGACATGAAGTCAGTGAAGTAGCCAAGCAAATGAACTTACGCACACATTTTCAATAAAGACACCCACGATCCAACAGCATGGACATGGTGAAATAAAAGAAATATATACATAATAAGTATATAAATATCAGCAGCTCGTGACCAGAATCATAATGAGGCACAACAATGAAAATGTCAAACGCTCTCTGGTTTCTACATAACCGCCACTTCAGGTCAGCAAATACAGATTAAAGCATAATGGAGTTAAAACAGATGTTGCCCCAGAATGTATTAGCAGCTTAGGTTGTAATGTCATGATTTCCATGTTTTTCATGCTCTGTTTATCAATAAAGAATTAGATTTACAGAAAAGTACAGCAAAGTATGAGAAACTAATATTTTCAAAGCATATTTTGTACCATCTCTGGTTTCATGCAAAAATGTTTTGGGTTCGAAATTACGGGTTGAAAGGTGGGTGTACTGACCCCCCCCACCCAATAAACTAAATAATAATAATAATTATTATTATTATTATTATGAAAATATTACCACACATTATTAACAATATTTAGTTTTTAGTCAATATTTAGTGATTTGTGCACAAATCTGAGAAAAAGAAAACTCTTTTGTTGCAGACTAAACTATAAAATATTGTCTTTTATGTATTATTAGGAGAGAAAGCTGCAATAAGCACATAATAG
>NW_015662933.1:288913-302047 GCF_001515625.1 Sinocyclocheilus rhinocerous
GTGATCTTCATATAACATAAGAGAAATAAGTTGAGACACTCATCCACATACAGTTGCATACACACGCACATACTCTCACACACCACACACATATTTCAGCTGCCTCCCCTTGGATATTAATTTCACACCCCATTATCAGAAAGATTCCCTGTGGACATGAAGTCAGTGAAGTAGCCAAGCAAATGAACTTACGCACACATTTTCAATAAAGACACCCACGATCCAACAGCATGGACATGGTGAAATAAAAGAAATATATACATAATAAGTATATAAATATCAGCAGCTCGTGACCAGAATCATAATGAGGCACAACAATGAAAATGTCAAACGCTCTCTGGTTTCTACATAACCGCCACTTCAGGTCAGCAAATACAGATTAAAGCATAATGGAGTTAAAACAGATGTTGCCCCAGAATGTATTAGCAGCTTAGGTTTTAATGTCATGATTTCCATGTTTTTCATGCTCTGTTTATCAATAAAGAATTAGATTTACAGAAAAGTACAGCAAAGTATGAGAAACTAATATTTTCAAAGCATATTTTGTACCATCTCTGGTTTCATGCAAAAATGTTTTGGGTTCGAAGGGTTCGAAAGAAAGGTGGGTGTACTGACCCCCCCACCCAATAAACTAAATAATAATAATTATTATTATTATTATTATTATGAAAATATTACCACACATTATTAACAATATTTAGTTTTTAGTCAATATTTAGTGATTTGTGCACAAATCTGAGAAAAAGAAAACTCTTTTGTTGCAGACTAAACTATAAAATATTGTCTTTTATGTATTATTAGGAGAGAAAGCTGCAATAAGCACATAATAGTATCCACTAACCCATGCAGACAGGTGAATGTGAGGACCAATCCTTCTCCTTATAGAAACAGGCCCATGTGTCTAACTGTCCACTTTGAAGTGACAAATGACAGTGCTTTGGTTTCAAGGAGAGTAAAACACATTGCATTTGAATATTAATGTCTCTGAAGCTGAAGGGAATATACGATATACAGGGGTCATTTTATAACTGTGGCAGATGCTGTCACTCATTTTTAGACTTATCAATTTACAGAGTTGCAGAGCAATGTACACAGTTCCCAGAGAAAACCGTATATGTTTTAAGCTATCAGTTTAACATGTTAATTCAATTTATTAGTTATGGGAAAATAACGCAATTCAAATATTTTAGCGCAGTTAATGCACTGGCCCCGCCCCCAGATCTGTACGTCATCTTACATTTTTTACAGTTGATGTTTACGAACATGATGCAGGGCAACAACTATGTAGTCCATAAATGCAGTTATGTGCCGCTAAAATTCAAGATATTGAGCCAAATAAATGCCGCTGTATGAGTTTTTGTCTCATTTTTATATCATATGATAAGCGATATCACACAAGCAGCGAGAGCAATGTCACACCAGTGTTTTTTTCTCCTGAATAGCACGAGTTCAAATGTGATTTTATACAACAGTTTAAATAGAGAAGCATAAGAAGTTAATATTAAGTTATATTTTAAACACAATATTATCTGTTTTTGATCAGATTTGCTGACGCAAATTTGACCTATTACAGCCACAGCAGAATCCACAAGTAATCCACATGACTCCAGTCCATCAATTAACATCTTGTGAAGCAAAAAGCTGTGCATTTGTAAGAAACAAGTCCATAATTAAGGCATTTTAGCATTAAACCATCGCTTCTGGCCAAAATACAGGTCTATAATTGATAACACTTTCTCCAGTGTTCTCTCCCTGTTGTCTTCTCACATCAAATCCACCAAAATATTTCTTTAGAACTGTTTTGGACTGTTTTTGCTTGTAAACGGTGCTATATCTGTGCATATTTCTCTTCTGATTTAGACGGTTTGAAATGAAAAATGTCTTAAAGGGGTCATATGATGCTTTTTTAAAGATCATTATTTTGTGTATTTGGTGTAACAGAATATGTTGACATGCTTTAATGTTCAAAAAACACATTATTTTTCAAATACTGTACATTATTGTAGGTCCTCTATGCCCCGCCTCTCTCAAACGCTTCGTTTTCTACAAAGCCCCCTCCTTTACACTAACTGCGGTTACTGAAACCATGCTTTCTTTCTTTGCGTGCACATTTGGGTGGCATTATGCAAATGTTTCCACATAGTGAGGTAGATATGTGGGGCGTGTTAGAACGAGCCGTTTTAGGGGGGCGTGGCAGAGTCTTAACTTTGATAAAGAATATCTCTTTGGTTTTGAGACTTTAGTCTTTGCAACTTCAGGGATCTTATCTATGCACAATCAGCTTGTAACACTCCAAAGAGAAAGGAAAACTTGAAATCGCATCATATGACCCCTTTAACTGCAGAGGATTCATAGTAAGCAAGTGATGTAATGCTAAATTTCTTCAAATCGTTTCCGATGAAGAAGTATACTCATCTACATCTTGGCCTTAGGGTGAGTAAATTTTTAGCACATTTTTATTTTTGGGTGAACTATTCCTTTAATTAAACTGATTAAAGAGCATGGTACCCATTGGTAAATTTTTAGTTCCTTTTATTTTTTTTAATCACAATTTACTGATGCCTTGAATGAATTGAGAATTAAGATACAGTAATATAAATATAATATAATTAATGTATTTAAATGAAAAATATTTAAACCAGATTTCTGGACCTTAATGCTTCTGTGACCTTGTATGACTGTAGATAGGAATAAATTAGGCGAACTCAACCATCTGCATCAGCAGTTCATTTCAACTTGTGAAAGTTTCTTTGTGGATCGACATAGTATCCAATGACAGGGCAATTTTTTTGGTTCCCAACTGGACTCTATGAAGACCAAACACATTTTGTTTTGTTTCTCTCCAACCCTATTATAAGCCTGATCCTAAATCATTTAAATCATAAAATCATTGATGAAGGACTTTTAAGCAGCACCATCTCACTATTATCAGCCCAGTCAAATGAATGCGGGTGAAAAAATCCATTTCAATCCCTCGAAGCTCTTCCCCAGGATAACTGAGCATCCTTCACTGCTGACTGCTCCACACAACAGCATGCAGTCCAGAAGTAATTGCGGAAATATGCTGTTCAGCTTATTGTGTTTTGGACTAAATACAAATCATTGACATGTTTGGCCATTCATCATGCCGTCTGGGATTAGGTACCAGTGAAGCGCGGTCAGACGGTGGGAGCTCTGATAACCTACGTGCAGAGAGACAAATTAAGGCAGCACTTCACACCTAATACGTCTCCTTACAAAAAGAAACAAATGAGGCCTTGCGTTTTCTAATTATCACAGCACAGGATTCAATGTCAGAGACAAATATTGCAGAACGCTGGAAATGAACAATCATATTGGTTGGCTGAGGGGGGCAGGACTCAACGGTAATGGTGGACAGCAAATGATGGCCGCAGAGGATTTTGAGTCTGTGAGGGTGAAACGATCAGACAGTAACGAGATGTAAACAGTCACTCAACACCCTTAAGAACTCACTTTCCCTCAGATTCCACATGCTGATGTTCTGCAATCCTGTTGATGATCAATACATACCTCAGGCTGCAACTTACTATGCGCATACATTAAAATTCACAAACAGTTTTTCCAAATGCATTGAGCAAGACATTTCCATGATTTTCAGTCATTCATGATTACTGGATGAGCATTTCTAAAAATCATTTTATACAGACTGCACTCAAGAAGAGCAATTTCTAGTCTGTATAATAGTCTGCAATATTTTAGAGCTGAGAATAACCAGAAACATATGTTCTAAGAACATTATGAAAACATTCCATGAACGATGTATAAACAATGTTTTTGTGCTAACATTTTGAGAACATTATTAAAGACCAGCTAACTTTGAACGAATGTTCCATTAATGTTACTGGAAGAGCGTTTGTTCATAACTTTAAGAGATCATTGCCAGAACATTAGACAAAGTACTGAGAACATTCCCTGTTAGCTGGAAACGTTTACAACAGCTGTGGTTCCCCATCCAAAAATGGACCACAGGTCTGTTTTGACTGAGAAACATACTAAGAGCAAATGTAATTGAAAATGTAAAAATTAAGAGATAGAAAAATAAATTAACTTATCAACTTTTAAAATGGAGGAGAAAACACTTCCCATATCATTTGATCCATGACTTGGAAATGATTAGCCTCAATTTTTTTTTAATCCCTGATATAGATGGCAATCCTGATCTTAGAAGATCTGTGCGATTTTGGAGGAAAACATACAAATTATTTATTTTTCCACCTGGTTGGTTTTCCTGAAGGAAGTGTTTGTACCATCAAGCTTTTGCAAAAGCTTTCATTCAACACAAACTTATTAGAGGTGTTACCTTTCTGTCCACACATGCGAGTGACCGGCCAGCCACACGATTGGCAACGTCTCTGTGTTCATTTATGTCATCATTCAGTAGATCCTCAAACCGCCCGTTACGAAACTTAAAGAGCTTGTCAGTGTACGTTGCTCTCCCTGCATGAAATGACATGAATAATTTACATGAAACTAACATCCATTTACAGTAGCATTTCCATCAGAGCCTTGTTTATGAAACCGTTTCATACCTGAGAAGGCGTTATTAGTGTTAAGGACGTAAATTTCCTCTCTGCCATCACCATCTATGTCACATGCTGTCACTCCGATGGCATTGCCCTGTCGATCTCTGAGTGCATAATATGGAGAACTGCGGTTGTCAACCGCAATGTTAACAAGCCTCTTCTTAAGATTGTCATACTTCAGCACCAGATTTGGGCCATTGTAGCTAAAGAGAAAAAAGTAGAACATTTGTGTAATTGTGTATATTTAAAAAAAAAAAAAAAAAAAAAAAAGGGCCACAGAAAAAAAATCCTTAATCAGTATGTATTGTTCTCCAGTAAAATCTTTCATATAAAAAAGTATTTAAATATTAGAGAAATAAGTCAAAATGCTTAAAACAAGAAAAAAAAGCCAGCGGGGTAGGAAAAATAAATTTAATTCAGGATATATTCCCTGAAAATTCAACTCAAATAAAAACATGCCTTGAAGGATTAATGTATAACCATATTCAATTTATTTGTTCCCAGTTTCCAACAAGGAACATCATTGTTTGTGTATTTCACTGACCTGCAATCCCACAATTCCACCTCAGCTGTCATTTAATGGAAGGAAAAACAGATTCTAGTTTCCCTAGAGATACGATTCTGTCAGTTGCACTTAATTTCATTCTTGAGCACAACTCAAACAAAACATTGAACTCTCCAATTTCATCTATTTTCATCAACGCAAATTCACTAAGATCCAAATCATTTCACAAATGGTTTACAAATAATCCCAATTAATTGCTTTGACATTTCTGCTTCCCCTAGAAAATATCACTTTCAAGCCACAAACTGAGGTAATGTTCTTGGCCAGTGCATCTGTTCTGTCAATATCGCAAAAATGTAAGTTCACTCAAATAGCACAAAAGCACCATATAACTTGATAAAGAACACTGATAAAGTATTTTCCCTAGAGAAGCATAATGTCATAAACGCTTCACTTCTTCATTATACTGCTGAAAATAATGCATATGATCTGAAGACTAGGACACTCACCCTGAAACAAACATCTCCAGATCTCCATCTCCATCCACGTCAGTGACAGCCACGCCGTAGTTGAGCTGCGTAGGGTTATTCTCATAGTCCGGCGGGAAAACACTCTGAGTTATTGAGGCAAACATGGGTTCAGTCCGCTGACCCCATGACAGTCCCAGGACAGACACACCCGCAGTGAGCAGTAATATCCATGCTGACATTGTCATCTGTGAAATTTTTTTTTTAAGAATAAAAAAACACTCTTTGGATTCAAACTATGACAAGATCACTGTCATACTCACCTCCTGATCTGTGAAAAATATGAAGGTAGAATGACGTCAAAAAGATTTGCATACGCAGGGTAAGAGTTGTGGAAGTGTACACAAGACTGTAAGCGTAAATTAAATTTGCATGCGCAAGAGAAGCTTTGTAAAGGTGTAAATTTTCTTGCGCTTGAAACACGATTTACACCTTTACAAAGCTTCTCTTGTGCATGCAAATTTAATTTACGCTTACAGTCTTATGTACACTTCCACAACTCTTACCCTGCGTATGCAAATCTTTTTGACGTCATTCTACCTTCATAGAAAAACTCTTTCAAGGAGGTTATGATTCACTCAAGTGAGATGAACTGTAAAACATCCTGAACTGAGCCACACAGTCAAGATATTCCACTTTCATTGGGTTTTAGGAGACTGAACGGCTTTCTACAATGTTAATAGGCAATTACCTTCCCGGCATTACACTCACAGCACAGAGACATAAATACAGAGACTGCAGACATGTGACAGGTCAGAATGGACCAAATCAAGATCTGAGAGTAGAAGCCATTTCACTGCACATGAGACAGACATTTAAGACGGCAAAATCCATATGTGACAAAGAGTATGAGGACATGATCTTCCTATCGATCTATCTGTCCATCTATCCATTTAAGTATCTATCAGTCTGTCTGTCTGTCTGTCTATCTATCTATCATTAAATCGAATTAAGAGAATGTAGAACTCAGTGGACGTTTATGATCTATCCATTTGGCCACCCATCCATCTATCTGTCTGTCTATCTATGATTAAACTGAATTCATTAAGAGAATGTAGAACTGACTTGCAAATTTATGCATATGTTGTTCCGAAAACTATAATTTGTTCACCATTTAACATTGCAAATGCCATGTGTGAACATAAACAAGTAAATGCAGAACAGTCACAGACAAGGCCTCAGTCCTAATTTTAAAAGGATAAGTCCACCCATAAGTGAAAATTCTGTCATAACTTACAAACCTTTATATCTTTTTTTTTTTTTAGTGTAAAACAGTTGTTACTTACAGCAGAATATCCAAGCTGATTTCATAGCAGGGAACAGGGAACGTTCTGGAAAATTTCTCTCAAAGTTATAAACAAAAATTATTCCAGTTGTTACTAGAATGTTCATTCAAATGTACGTGGTCTTTAATAATGTTCTCAAAACGTTAGTACAAAAACATTCTATATCATGGAATGTTTTTCTGTAAGATTTTAGTTGGATGTTCGTCTAAGATGGTTTAGAGAACATTTAAAATTAACATTCCCATAATGTTTGTTTGCACAATAATAAAATGGAACATTTCACTTAATGTTGTCTTTAACATTCACATAACCAATGAAAAAAAAATGTAATTGTTTTCCTTTTTTTTTCTCAGAGAACATTAAAAAATGTCATTGTTTTCCTTTTTTTTTAGAGAACATTCAGAAATAACATTTTCATATTATTAAATAATATAATTATGAAATTATTATGAAAAAATATTATCAAAACATTCTTAGAACATGTTTGTTAGATGCATGGGTTTATCCATACAATGAAAGTGGTAAATAAGCAAGATTTTCAAGGTGAAAAGCAGCTTAAATTTCATTCTGTTCCTTACACAAAGATATCCTACGTTTTCAAAAAAAAACAAGTTGTATGGGCTACTTTTAGGGGCTTTTAGTCATTTTTTGGAGCTTGACAGTCTGGGTCCAAATCCACTTTCAATGTATGGAAGAGAACAGCTCGGGCATTCTGCTGAAGATCTCCTTTGGTGTTCCACGTAGGAAAGTCAGGTTTGAAATGGCATGAGGGTGACTAAATAATGTCAATAATGAAAATGGAAAAGGTACTGGTACAGTAAGTATCTGCCAGGACATTATCCGTTAACTTATGGACATTACCTTTAACCCTAAAACACAACTAAATGCAATCTGTAATTCAAAATACAGGTAAAACACCTGTGAAAATTCAATACGGAAAATTCCTTCATATTAACACAATACATTAGGCACTATTTTTACAAAGGGGCATTCACACCATGGACCATAATTATAATGATAAGGATATAGTCTTATCGTTCTGAATTTAAAAGAATTCAACAACTATAGCAATAATGACACACAATATCATTGGAATCACTTTCAAAATGATTTGTTCCAGCTGATGAATGATAAAAAAAAAATCAACAGCCAATCTGAATTTACCCTTAAAGAGCTGGAGCATTTAAAGTGGCAGCGCTTAAAATAAACAGAACGTTACTGTGCCTTGGTGTAGACACTAATATAGATATCTTTATAGTTATCTATATAGCTTTCTTTCTTGTTTTAGAATGTAGGGGAAAGATAAAATCTGAATTCAGGAAAAGGTATATGTGCAGTATATGGCAAAGAAAGAGAGATGACATGCTCAAGTTGGTGAGAAACACAAAGTGGAGAGAGATGAGTGTATGTGTTTGCAGTAATGATTTCAGGAATATGCATGTCTCTGCTCCACTAATCAACCCATTGAACGCTAACATCAAAGCCATGTAATTAATTTAGATTAAGGTTGGCTTAATATATGCTCCTCTGTTTGAGATGAAAGTGCTCAAACAAGCATTGTATTAGTCATATTACTGGACCAAAGGTTTGAGCACATTGATAATTTGAATGTTGATGACAGAATGTACATAGCCAGACTGATTAAAGGCCTAAGCAGAGATTGTCACTTTGTTCTATCCTTTCCTATATTATAGCATTACCCCTTTCATATTAATAACACAGTGCAAAACAGTAAAAGCAGAGTAAACATGTCGTTTTATTGTAATTTATTTAGTGTTTATAGCTTTAACACTCCAAACGGCTGGATAAGGGCAGTGGAACACCAGTGCTCAGAGAGTACCGTATGTACTGTCATCTGTCATCGTAATACGATGATGTAAAAGCTTCTCGGATGAGGTAAGAGCTGGACCTGTTCCAAACTAAAAAAGTCTTCACAGCTACGAGGTCATAAATCCAGACACAGACAGGTAGAGGAACCACAAGAAGAGGTGAATCTGTCCTTGCAGCAGCTCTGCATCTCGAGGAGGCAGTTTGACTAGAAATGATGTGATCAGCTTCATCTCACTGCAGCTATCATCAAACAACACAGCTGCTGCAGTTACAACAGAGATGTAAGATGATATGCATTATGATGCCATATGAACATTTCTCCCTGTATGTTTCATACAACTATTAAATCAATGTTTGTAATGTTTCTGTATTATTTAAATGATATCATATATATATGAAATGCATGAATACACACACACATATATATATATATGTGTGTGTGTATTCATGCATTTCATATATATATGATATACGCACAGTAGAGGGGTTTATTTTTTTATGATTTTGAATAATTGTAATATTCAGAATCATTTCAATTTGAATAACTAATAGCCTACACATAAAAAGAATCACTTAAATAATCTGTTACTTTGAGAACTAAGCCATCTTCCATTATATGCATCTGACCCTATTCTTTAAAAAGAGCTCTTTTTAATTTAAGTAATGATTGCCACTCTGATCATATAACCATTTTATGAGAACATTTTATGGATCCATGCCATTTAAAGTGACGGCTCATCTACTGTCTTGGACGTTGGCAGAAGTCCATCTTCCTTATCTTTTTTTCATTGGTTTAACAAATGTTAATTAACAACACCTCTAACAGCAACACAGAAAACTGGAGGACACAAGGACAGTTATACTAAACACTGGATTCCCAGATGAGTTATACAGTGTTGCCCAGGACAATAGCAATTTTTTCAGAAGGGGTGTGAAGTAACGAATTACAAATACTCACGTTACAGTAATTAAGTAGTTTTTATCAGTAATTGTATTTTTTTTGAGTAGTTTAAAAATGGTGTACTTTTACTTGAGTATATTTTTTCAGTACTCTTTCCACCACTGGAAATATCTGACCACTAAATGCAGCATCTGACCAATCACAATCAAGAATTCCAGAGAACTGTGTAGTAAATTAAACCTCAACACCAGAAGAACCAGTGGGAAAGTGTATCAAACCTTGAGCTGTTCCTAGATAGTACATGTTGCTCAGCATATCCTTCTGAAAGATCCCAGTGCTAAGAAAAATAATTTGAAGCTTGTTTTTAACAAGGCTCACAATCATTTCACTCCAATCTTAACAGTTTGTGTGGCATATTTCATGCTAACAAGCACATGTTGTTTGCATGCTAGAAAAATGCAGCTGTTCTTACTAACACAACTGTTAGAAAGTGCAAGAAAGTAAAAATAGCATTCCATCAGTGTTTGTAAAGTAATAGATTTTGGTATTAAAGAAAAACCATTTAATCAAGCGAACACACACCTGTATTCAACATAGCTACACACAGGCGCCACTCTTCACCTAAATGGTAACCCACAAAAAAAAACTCTGAAGTAATAGAAATGGTTTACACAAGATTAAACACTAACAAGTCTTGCCCTTTTTCATCTAGCTCAAAAACGCATAAAATAACATTACATTTCACCATTTTTTAAACATTTACTTTCCACATCCAGTTCAATGCAAAGCATGATGGGAATTAAATCCACTTTACAGTTTCAGTTAGTGCCAACAAAATTATTTCTGTAATCTCAACACAAATGTTTTAGTAAAATTCTATTTAAAATTCAGTGAGCTATAAGTGAGTAAAATTTATTTATTTTAATGTTTGCAGTTAAAACTGTATTAGATCAAACAGCAATTCCACAGTTTTTCACAAGAGGATATAGAAATCTTAAAGGGTGTTTAACACTAAGGGTCAGAAAAATAACGGAACGTAGTTATGAAAAACTAAATTATGACTTTAAAATTAAATTATATTATTGGTACAAAATATGCTAACATTATATGAGGATGATATTTAATTTATCAGTATGAAAATAGCATAGCACAGAGAAGACTGCTAATTCTAAATTATTCTCAGGTTTAGTATCTTGTTCTCTGAACAAAGTAAGACTTTTCAAATCATTGAACTTCAATTAAGGGTCCATATGTCCTGTCTTCCTTTACATTTCACTGTTCATTTGTTGCACTTCAGCATATACTGTACATTTAGACCAGCACAGCATCATCTGACACTACAGGAACTGCATACATGTACATGAACTTCTAAACCCCCACAAGAAATGATCCACAATGGCTCAGCCATCCTTGAACGAAGCCAATTACCTTTCTGAAGACACCTGATGTGATCCCATCGCCAATGAAATTCGAAGTTAGCATGCCATCACCACTGCCTCACGTGCCCCATTTGACCTTGCTTTTACTAAGCAAGCAGGGTTACTTTTTGGTAAAGCGTCCTTTACTATTGTTCTAATTTTCCATTGCTGGGTTTCTGCTCTATTATGATTTGCTCTCTGTAGTTTTCCATGAATTTGGGATTTGAGAAGTGAAAAGCACCTGCTTGGATCTAGAATTTGGTTTAGCCTTTTAGCCAAATCCATGCATCACCTTCCTCTGACAGCACAATACAATGTCCTTGGCAGATTCTCATGGGCTTTCAGTGTACCAAACAGCTGATGGATGCCATCATGTGTCCCCTGCTCTCCCCAAACACACCATCATCATTGGCTCCCACAACGCATTACACTGCAGGCCTACTCTATACAGATCCTATTAAGAATCACTGGCAAAATGAGATGCAATTCATAATTTCTGGGATGAAACCAGGAAATGTGACAAAGTACTTTGAGTAAATTAGTGCACTGTAAGCTGCAACCAAACTATCTGCTAAAAGCAATTAATACATTTGATTTGTTTGGATGAGATGCTTTTGATTTCCATAATGTGATTTCAGTGATTTAAAGGGGTCATATGATGTTGCTAAAAAGAACATTATTTTGTGTATTTGGTGTAATTAAATGTGTTTATGCAGTTTAAGATTCAAAAAACACATTATTTTCCACATGCTGTATATGATTGTTTCTCCTCTATGCCCCGCCTTTCTGAAACGCGTTGATTTTTACAAAGCTCATTGGTCTGAAAAGCGAGGTGAGCTGTGATTGGCCAGATATCCAGTGTGTTGTGATTGGCCAAATACCTGTGTGACGGAAATGTTACGCCCCTTACCATACTGTGATGCCGTGTCCCGGCCGGAGCAACGAGACAAAAAACATTAAAACCCATTATAAACGAGGCATTTGTTGCATCCAGTGGGGACATAATTACTGATTATAATGACTTATACTGTCTTATTTTTTATTTTTTATTTTTATCATATGACGATTCTCAAGTTTAACTCACTGACTGAATTTTGCAATGGTCAACAACTCAGTGGAGAGGATGATCTTCACTGAATAACAGTTAAATTTTTCAAATTCACCCCTACCGTTTTATTACATTATGTTTTCTGTTTGTACTGTTTAGGTTTTAATGCTGCATTGCACATCTGAGCTATTTGCACTTATTATTTGTATTCTTAACCTGTTAACCTGCACCGAAGGGCGTGTTTAGGCGTATCTGTGCTTTTAATTACCTTTGTTTTAAAACAATATTCAATCAACTATCATAAACTATATATCATTTGACAGCTAAAACACTCAAGATCCATGTTCTGAGCTTGTTTTTTAAATCAATACACCAGAGAGGAAAGGGTTAACATAAATGCTGAAGGACCGGCCATTTAAACATGTACAAAGTGAACGGCAGTACTTACGTTTCATCGCCTATAGTTCTGCTCAGCTCGGACTAATACAAGAAACACCAGCACAACATTTCAAGATAAGGGTCCACTCTTCAAAATGCATCCCACTTTTTAATCCAAAATAATGAAAAAATAGGGGAAAAAACGAAAGATCCTCATTTGTTTACATGAGCGATTCGAGTTATAGTTGTCGATAGCGTCCATTTTCAAAGAAATATCGATTCCAGCTTTGAAATGGCATTTGTTTCATATAGAATAGTCTCTTCCGAGCAAACGTTGAGTGTGTATGTACGAGTATCGAGTGAGTGTGTGTGTGTGTGTGTATACAACATGTAAACACAGTGTTGCAATATGCATTATGTAGTTTTGCCTCATTTGGTTACCAGGTGTCAATTTGGAGTCTCCAAATGGCTTTTTTGAAAAAACGCCTAGACTTTTTTTTAAATAAAAGCTTACAGAAACTACATTTTTGGGAGTATCATCTTCAAATTTGAATAAAAATATGGTCAGACATTCAGCTTTATCTTTATGGTGTTTTCAGGCATTTAGCATGAAAGCCTCATCCATTTTTCCATTAGTGAATTTCATTCAAATATATCGTGAGTCACTTTCATGTACATTTTACCTTGTTTTACTCTG
>NW_015662934.1:0-1395 GCF_001515625.1 Sinocyclocheilus rhinocerous
TGTTGTTACAATTTTAGCTGTAGTTAATGTAGCTGAAAATATGTTTCAAGTACATTTGTCTGTTTATGAAGCAAAATATCCAAAGATTTCTGATAAAACTGGTATGAGGCCTGTTATTTAACTACATTAAAGACGCTGTCTCGAATACTTGATTCTGATTGGTCAATCACAGGCGGGCCTGGAAATATTTCCGTTACCGTTGTCCAGGGCAACTTACCATTCGTCCAGAAAACCTTTGTGTCCTTCGCGGTTTTTACAAATAATTTCAATTGAATTATATTTTACATGTAATAGGCCTACTTGATATCTTTTTATTTATTTCTATGTTTGTTTGTTAAGCAGTCGAAGTATAATACGTGGGACAGCGTAAAGTCATAATGACAGTTGGTAATTTTCGCAAAATAAACAGCTTCAGAGAGACACGAGATCCCTGTCGCGGTTTATTTGGCGATAACACCCGACTGACTGTACGTTGCCCCGTACCTGCACCCAACCGACGCAAAGGTAGGTTAATCAGTCCTTGTTTTTTGTCCCAGGATGCAGATTAGTTCATAACAAGTACACCGAAACTTAAGAAAAGAAGGGTAAGCGAATAAATTTTCCCTTCAGATAGAATTTACTTCAGATATCAGGCTGGAAAAGTTAATACAATGCCTGTTGACATAAGAAGCACTTCCTGGTTTAGTCTGTAGCCCATCGATAATAGCCAAACAAACCCTCAAGAGTTCTTCAGAACGGTAACAAATGCGATTAAATTACAGAGAAGTTAATTTTTGCGTGAAAAATCTATCCGTTATGCAACTCACTCGTGTTTAAAACACATTGATGTCTGGAGAAAATGTCACAGGCGGACAGACAACAGCAGACTGTGAAGAGAAACGCCCAAAACTTTTCATGAGCAAAAACTGAAACTACAGCGCACAGACCAACGAAATCGTCATGTTACTGATGTTTAGAGAACAAATACGTTCTGTTATGGACCAAACTCACCTTCCAATCGATCACAAATGGCTTTGAATAAAATAAAGCTAAAGTTCACGCTGATCTGTCTCGCTCAGCGTCTGATCATGCGCTGGTTCTTATCTAAAGCGCGTGGCACACCCTTCTACACTCTGAAGGAATTTCAAGTATTGTCCTTTATCCTTTACAAAATTTACAACTGTAAAATTTTTTCCCCACCAAAATACGATGAATGGTTTATGTGTCTGGTGTAAAATAAATATTTAAGTATAAAAAGTACAAAATGTACGGTTTACACCAAATTACTATAGTACAACCTTTGTTAAAGAGAATTACGTAATTGTCCTTTACCCCTTAGGATTTACCATAGTAACCACAGTTTTCACAAAAACACTGTAGTGCAGTTCTAGAATTGAAGTGTTGTCCTTTAATTAT
>NW_015662934.1:3176-17605 GCF_001515625.1 Sinocyclocheilus rhinocerous
TTTTTAAATCTTATTAAACTGAACACCAAGCTTTTGTCAAAAATAAAGCCTTATCTTCGACACACAAATATAACGTGTACTTTATCTTTGATTACAAACAAACAAAGAAACAAAAATTAATAAACAAAGCCAACCACCTAATAAATAATATGTGTCAGTACTGGGTCAATAGTATGTAACAAGCATTACTTTTATTTGTATCAATACTACAGCGAGAATAAAAGTTATGCTTTCTTTCTTTGCGTGAACATTTGGGCTGTGTTATGCAAATCTTCCCACATCGTGACGTAGATATGTGGGGGCGTGTTAGAACGAGCCGTTTTAGGTAGGCGTGGTTGACTCTTAACTTTTATAAAGAATATCTCTTTGGATTTGAGACTTTAGTCTTTGCAACTTTACAGATCTTCTTTATGCACCAAGAGCTTGTAACACTTCAAAGAGAAAGGAAAAATTGAAATCGCATCATATGACCCCTTTAAAGTTGTATTAAATATAAAGGAATAGTTCACCCAAAAATGAAAATTTGCGGACAATGTACTCACCCTCAGGCCATACAATATGTAAATGAGTTTGTTTCTTCATCAGAACAGAATCAGTTCTCAAAATCAGTTCTGATGAAGAAACCAACTCATTTACATCTTTAAAGGCCTAAGGGTAAGTACAATTCCAGCATTTTTTTTTTACTATTCCTTTAAGGCTCTGATTTACTGAGGCTACTAATTTGCTTGTGCAATCTAACAAGTTGTATAGGGCTTCAAGGCCATATTGCGGGTGATTTACTACGAAATATTCAAAACCACACCCATATTTAAAGGAGGCTTTTACATGTAATAATGCCAAATGTTAGCTATGTAATGCATTTTAACATTTTTTATTTTGCAAAAATAGACAAAACATGCTATTTTCTTAATTGAAAAATTAAGTCAGCTTTTGTAAGTGAGGCCTTTGTCTTCTGAGAGTGGTATATGGAAAGAAACTTACATGTGTTAGTCCTTGTTTCCTCTCAACCTTTGAGTGGTCAATGTGAGTCAGGGTGGGCTTGCTGTAAAAAGATAAAAGAAATGAGAAATGTGTTATACAAACCATAAAAGCAGCAACAATACACACCAGGTGTATGTACACATGCTAACAGATGCTCGCTCTCCCCGACAACCACACCTACACATTCATGAAAGAAATGGGCCAGATGCATTCATTCAATTCAAACATGCACTAAAAGAATTGTCAAATAATGTTTGAACACTTAGTCACAGTATGCAATGCATAAAAATACAGAGGACAGACATTTCAATTGGAAACAGTTCAAATGGATTTCCCCTTTTCCAAATGTTAAATGATGCAACACAGAGTAGGCCAATATAAAGCTTTGCTTTTTTTTGTTAAGAGAAGTAGTGCGTTAGGTCATTTTAAAACTTCCTAGAAGATCATATGCACTACCAGTCCAAAGTTTGGACATACTTGACTGACTTAATGTCTTGTGATCTCGACATTAATGTCTTGTGATAAAAAAAAATTTAAATAAAGTTTTGAGTAGGTGTGTGCAAACTTTTGACTGGTCTATTACATAAGATGTCTGAACAAATATTTACAATATAGGCTACCATGTAATGATACGATTATGACAAAATTCACCTAAACAACTGATGGTTTTCCATTAACGTTTCTGGCTGGTGCCAACAAAGGTGTGGAAATGATTAGCAGGCTAGTTCAACTAGCTGAGCAAGAACCTTTTTTCCAAAGCACCTCAGTAACCATAGAAACAAGACAAGGAAAACACCATGTCAGCTTCTCTCCAGACATCCACATTATGCTCTTTTTCACTGGGCAGTAGCTACAAAATTGCAGTGTTACAAGATGAAATCTCACTAATTTCGCAGTGTTCACCCCTCAACCAAAACAGGCCTGTATGCATATTTGAAATGCGGACCATTGTAAAGATCTGTTGGCATGGATCACACAAACTGAATGACTAATTTAATACACTACGTGTATTAGCTTATAGCTCCATTAGCTTATAGCCTCAACTGAATTCATAACACACACACATATTAAAAAAGTCAGATTTCCTATGGGTTACAATCCAACGTAGCACAATTTCAATGATAAGTTAACGCATGATAAAATTATGTTGTTACAATTTTAGCTGTAGTTAATGTAGCTGAAAATATGTTTCAAGTACATTTGTCTGTTTATGAAGCAAAATATCCAAAGATTTCTGATAAAACTGGTATGAGGCCTGTTATTTAACTACATTAAAGACGCTGTCTCGAATACTTGATTCTGATTGGTCAATCACAGGCGGGCCTGGAAATATTTCCGTTACCGTTGTCCAGGGCAACTTACCATTCGTCCAGAAAACCTTTGTGTCCTTCGCGGTTTTTACAAATAATTTCAATTGAATTATATTTTACATGTAATAGGCCTACTTGATATCTTTTTATTTATTTCTATGTTTGTTTGTTAAGCAGTCGAAGTATAATACGTGGGACAGCGTAAAGTCATAATGACAGTTGGTAATTTTCGCAAAATAAACAGCTTCAGAGAGACACGAGATCCCTGTCGCGGTTTATTTGGCGATAACACCCGACTGACTGTACGTTGCCCCGTACCTGCACCCAACCGACGCAAAGGTAGGTTAATCAGTCCTTGTTTTTTGTCCCAGGATGCAGATTAGTTCATAACAAGTACACCGAAACTTAAGAAAAGAAGGGTAAGCGAATAAATTTTCCCTTCAGATAGAATTTACTTCAGATATCAGGCTGGAAAAGTTAATACAATGCCTGTTGACATAAGAAGCACTTCCTGGTTTAGTCTGTAGCCCATCGATAATAGCCAAACAAACCCTCAAGAGTTCTTCAGAACGGTAACAAATGCGATTAAATTACAGAGAAGTTAATTTTTGCGTGAAAAATCTATCCGTTATGCAACTCACTCGTGTTTAAAACACATTGATGTCTGGAGAAAATGTCACAGGCGGACAGACAAGAGCAGACTGTGAAGAGAAACGCCCAAAACTTTTCATGAGCAAAAACTGAAACTACAGCGCACAGACCAACGAAATCGTCATGTTACTGATGTTTAGAGAACAAATACGTTCTGTTATGGACCAAACTCACCTTCCAATCGATCACAAATGGCTTTGAATAAAATAAAGCTAAAGTTCACGCTGATCTGTCTCGCTCGGCGTCTGATCATGCGCTGGTTCTTATCTAAAGCGCGTGGCACACCCTTCTACACTCTGAAGGAATTTCAAGTATTGTCCTTTATCCTTTACAAAATTTACAACTGTAAAATTTTTTCCCCACCAAAATACGATGAATGGTTTATGTGTCTGGTGTAAAATAAATATTTAAGTATAAAAAGTACAAAATGTACGGTTTACACCAAATTACTATAGTACAACCTTTGTTAAAGAGAATTACGTAATTGTCCTTTACCCCTTAGGATTTACCATAGTAACCACAGTTTTCACAAAAACACTGTAGTGCAGTTCTAGAATTGAAGTGTTGTCCTTTAATTATGTACAATATGGTTACCATAGTAAGTTTTGTAAGGGGAAATCATTTAAAATATATACATTCAGTCTCTTTTATGAGTCTTTTATACATTACTTTTAAAATATGAACCTAATGTTAACCTTGCAAATGAAAACAAAGCTGTGACGGATTGACATACAGTACGTTTAATTAAAAAAAAGTATAACATCTGTCTTGAATAAGGTCCATTTGGATGGCTGTTGATACTTTGAAACAAATTTCTAGATCATAGTTGTTTTATTTGTGATTACATACAATCATAAACAAGAAACGGACATGATTCTTGGGTTACAGAGTATATATAGCTAGTTAACTGAATGCTTATTATAGCATTTTTCCAGTAAAGACTTTTTCTACAATCTAAAGTTTAAATGAAATGCTTTTTGATTGTCAACACCACGACTAACAATGAAATCCCATGAATCTGTTGATCGTTTAAGTTTTCTCCACTCAACCGCTCTTTCAAATGTATTCTAAACTACAAAACATACAATTTTTTTATCTAAAATGTACGCATTTATGTTTGGTCACACACAAAAATTTCTTTATGGTCCTTTTATGCACTGACATGCGAAAATGAAGTGAACCAGCAATAATATACTTTCTCATTGTAGGTGCACCGTAACAATTCAGTCATCGTTTGCTTTATAATGTTCAGCTATTTAATACAATACAAATTTCTAAACCAGAAGTATATACGTAGAAGGCTGATTGCCAATTTAAATTTTTCGCATGTCTATTCAGAATGAATGCACAGGTATGCCTTTTTGTGACTCCCAAAGTAGAAACATTCTGGCTGGAAGTTGTTTTTCTCTTCTACTTTCTTATAGCAGCTAATGGCATGGACCACAGTGTTGGGAAGCATCTTCCACAGTGTCTGAGCCACAGACTGCATGTCCCCCTTCAACTTTTGAGTCTCTATCTGATCTACAATCTGGCTCTTGTTAATCGGTTTTGGGTCTGCACTGAAAGACACCACGATTCTGATGTTGTTTGGGGTCAGAAGATCAAAAAAGTTGCCACCTCCACCACTTCCATGGTACTTTTTGCCAGCGAGCCAATTCCAGAAGAACATGCCACTGTGGTTGAAGACCCGAACTGACCAGGAAACCCAGTAATATTTCTTCGCAAGGATATCCAGTATAAATCCAGTAAACTCTGGGTCAACGTTGGCTTGACATTCCAGAAGTTCACGCTCCACATCCGTCTTGGCCTGCTGAGGGAAATTCTCAATGCAGTCATCCACCGCCGCTTTCATGCGTGTCTCTACGTCTTCCATGCGATCCTGCCATTTCTTCACCATGGCCTCGCCTACCGCTCCCTCTTTCAGGGCGGTGTGACCCATGACTGCTATAATTCCCATGACAAATAGCTTCTTCAGTCTGGCACAGAACTCCTCCACTGGCTTCCTGCTCCTTTGCTCTGTGGTCACCACCGTGTCCAACATGGCATCTCCAGAGATATTCTCTCCAGTTACAGCATTGTACAAGGAATCAATGTTCAGATCGCGACCAGTGTTCTCATACTGGGTTATAAACTTCTCCTTCTTCTTCTCCTTGAACTTGGGCTTAGCATTGACAAAGTCTTGAAACTTCTCATATTGACTGATTATCTTCGCCTCATAGTCAAAGTTCTGCTTATTCATGTTCGTCCGCTGCAACTCCAAAGCGATTTGGTCGATTTCATCTCGAATACCTTCAAGTGTCTGGTTGATCTTTTCAAACTGCTCAGCCAAGAACTTGGCCTCTTTGCCTTCTGGGTTTCCGAGGAGTTCGGCCGAGGCCAAAAACACGGCCTCCAGGATGGGGTGGAACTGTCCCACGGTGGCTGCTAAAACCTCGCAGCTTTGCCCCATGATTTCCACTCCTTTCTCGATCTTGTCCTTGTTCTCCAAAACCCATTCTTCCACCCGATTCATTGTGGTTCAAAGCAGAGAGGCTGTCTTATCCTTCTTACCCTTGTCTGTAACAGATCAAGGCATATATATCATAAAGTGGAAGCCACAACATAAAAATCAATACTAAAATCAATGCAGACATTTCTAAGGGTCATATTTGTTTGCTCAGGATGGGACCTTAACAGTAACCTGAGATGAATTGGACAGCCAGACCACAGGGGCAGAAATACCAGAGTGTTTGTACATTTATACATGTTTTCCATTGGCTCGAGCCATTTGAAAAAAAAAGAAAAATTTCTGGTCTTGTTCGGGCATGTCCTGTTCCACCTTACACCCCACCAGCTAAGTCTCTGCAAATTATACAACAATAAAGGCAGATCAGTGAGATCAGGTGTCTACTATAAGAATTAATAAAGCAAACATGCTAAAAGTTTTTTTGTGCATCAAAGCACACTTTATTATTAGTATTGTGTGCACAGTCGTCAAGAATCGGAGAGCTGTTCACTCCCCTTCTTTGGGGAATAATTCAGCATTTAAACCCTAGATGTATAGCAAAGCAGATGTTTTCAGGAGGGCTTGCTGGGAGAATATATTTGACTGCTTTAGCTGTTAAGCATTTCAGGACATTTCTGGGCACTTCGATTACACAAGGGAGATGATCTCACACTCGTATCTAATTTCCCGAGACTCAATATACAGAAAAAAGGCACACCCAGATCTGAGAAAATCTGTAACCAATACACTTGTCCTGCGGTGAAACCATATTCTACACCGTATGACTCAGATTTACATACAAAGTAAACACAAATAAAAATACAAGACTAAACCTGACATTTGATGAACATATTTCAAACATCAAACACATAATTTGGCTCTGCTGCAATAATGTCTCACATAATGATTTAGTGGATTATGTGAACAATTATGGAAATTCAGTAGCTTTTATTATGAATGATAAGCATGTAGAACTCGTATTTGGAATTTATGACTCAACAATGCATCTTTTAAAAGAGCATTCTGATCTCAATGGAATTAGGAGCAAAACAATACTTACTGAACAATACAATGATCCTGATTGTTTCAAGTCCTCCTTTGTAAGAATAATTAAGATGGCTTTGAAATTAAAACTCCAGGATGTGTCCGATTTGAGAAAGAAAATGACTTCATAAGAAAATCAAATATAGGAAAATAAGTTTAAAATAAATTCAGTCTAATGATTTGTATCAGAAAACACAGTTTTGATGGTTCTACTCTGTGGAAAAAAGGAAAGGAACCAACCAACTGATTCTAAAAAAGAGGAACTGTTCAAGTTCAGAGCCACATCCCTTATTTCTATCCAAATGCTGCTTAGAGCTTCGTGGCAGTCAGTATATTGACTTTAGCACAACATCCAGTGTTATATGCTTATAATATGGCAGGATGTTGTGCTTAAGTCAATATTGACTGGCATCTACATCACAATGATTACCACAAAGTGTCTTCTCCAACTCTTCATGACAAAAAGCATAGATCACAGGCCAGCTATTTTTATTTTTGTATTTTGTGACATTTTATTCAATGCTCTATAAAGTTTTTGAAGTTGTGCCAATAAAATAATAAAAAAGATGAAAAAAGAGAAAGGAAAAGATGATAAATGGAAATGGACAAAGACCCCCAAAAAAAGGGATACTCACCGTTAGTCTGGTGAAATGTTCAGAGGTGTTCTCTAGTGTTCCAACAGAGTCCAACTAAAAGCACCAGCCTCCCAGGGTCCACATGTATATATAGACTCTCTCCTGCGGCACTCCCCCTTCAGATTAACTCCATCCCCTGCCAGCATTCCTCTGAGCCCACTAGAAGAGACGAGGGACAGGCACACAGACAGATAACATCCTGTAAACATGCCTTCTTTGAGAAAAATCAGCATGCAGTGGTATAGTGCCAGAAATGCTTAGAAGCGTCTTTCCATTTGAAACATCCTGCATGCTCTGCCCTTCTACACGTGTTGTCATGGGTACAGACACTCACAGTGGCTTCTATGTGAGACGATATGGCAAACCGAATAAATTACTTTTTAAAATAAACTAAAATCGAAAACAGTTATTTTAAATTGTAAGAATATATCACAATATTACTATTTTACTGTATTTTTGATCAAATAAATACAGCCTTGGTGAGCATAAAGACTTCAAAAACATTATATAATTTTATATATAATACAAACCCTCTCATGCATAATTAATTAAATGACAAAGAGAAATATATTGTTTTTTTCTTTCATCAAAACAAGAATTTAATTGTTCCCATTACACATTTGTCCACTGCAATTTGAATGTGGAATTTATGCTGTCATAAAAATCTTAATGACATATAAAACTGATGTACCAGAATTGCGTGTATGTCAAAAGATAAGTAATTTGCATATAATATCACACTCTGAATGGCCCAAACAATAGTGGACACCATGCATCAAAGGGTTAAATTCATTGTTTTTATATGCAAATAAATAAACTGTAGTCTTTACATTGTTCTTCTTTTAGGAGACTTTGGCGAGCAACATGGCAATCTGAAATTTGCGTGAAAACAGCCCTTGCGGGCCCGATGCTTCTAGGTCACTTCCGTCACCCTGCTTTACATGCCAAAGAAAGACTCTACTGTTTTCAGCATGGCAGGCAGACAAACCCAGAGCCTTTGTGCTGAAGCAGTCGCTGGGACACGCTGGCATGCATTGACTCGTCTGTAGAAGAACAGTGGGGGGCTGTTGTGGATTACAGAGGGTCTGGCTTTAGCATTTTAAATCTTCATGTCACTGTTAGATCTCGCACTATGCAAATCGGTTTTGCTAATAAACAATGACGTACACAGTAATGCAGGGTGTGATCTCTGGTGCACATGCATGAGAAACAGTAAAAAGGGCCCTAGAGTGTGATGTGGCAGATTAAGATCCATACTTTCCAAATATATCTATTGGAAGTGCAATCAAATGACTAATGCACATAATTTCCTAACTTTAAGAATTAAACTTCTCTTCCCATATTGTACAGGCATGAATGATACCTCAAAATGTGCTATTACTTTTCACCTAGCATTGACTCCAGAATTAACGAAAATGTAAGCATATTTTTTGATTTGTTAATGTTTTCTTTTTCTAAAGCACATGCGTCGTCCACACACATATTAGGCAAAGATGGTCTGAAATATTAAAGCAATGAATGAATGACTGAAAACAGCTTCCATATCTTGTAGTGTTTTAAGGTGTGTCTTCTGAATAGTCCTTCACTGTATTTGACATCCCTGCCCATGCATTATTGTTTCTAATTTAGCATGAGTCATGATGTAAAGTTATAAAAGAAGTGGATTAAGTTTTTGCTTTGGTCTGAACAACAACAGCAAATCTGTCAGATTGACAGTTATGCAAGGTGTGCAAGAAAGGGCAGCATAGTTCAGTGCATGAATTTATCATCAATAATATTTATTATGAGTGTTGAATTAAAGAAAATGGAAAATCTGAGATGTGATTTATGCACAACACAAGTTTATTGCTTACGCTTAGGGGTTTTGAAAAGTAGCCTATATGAGCAATAGTAATAGTGTTGCTTGCCTCAGCAATCGCCAGAACAACAAGCTTTTTTTGCCGCATTATTTTTTTTTAGGTCTTATCCTCATCTTAAACATTTAATATTGAAATCTATTTTTTGACAATTTGGTAGTTAGTGCATCTCATGTTCAGAATCTGTCATATTTACTATGAGTAGTGAAGTGCTTATGTATGCAGCCACAAGATGTCACTTTGGTTCAGATAGATTTCTTATTTTCATGAAGCAAAATATGATATAGTATAAGAAGTCTAGCTTTTTAATGTCCATTTTACAAATCTGTACTAGTAGACAGTGAATCAGATTTTTTCTGTATTAGCATGTATTAGCATGCCTATTGGGAAAGTGTAAGAGTAAATTGTGGGAATTATTTTATGTGGGAATTAGCTGCAGGCCATGTTGACTAACTGTTAAGTCGAAATTATTCAGACAGGTTTGTCCTCTTAACTGAAACTAAAAGATCATTCAGGTGGGTCTTCCAAGAATCATCAAGACGTAATCATGTGGTTTGTCTTGGCTACCAAATTGAAGTGCATTCTGAATGTTTCGTTGGAACACATTCAATGCGTGCTTCATTGTAAATGTGCCAACGTCTGTCATGTGAGACAAACAAGATGTACCGTATCTGCGAATGAGGAAATATCCAATGCAAATGAGCTGTTGCATATTATTTTTAGCACTTAAAGTTTTTAGCACTGGTTTCTTCACAACAGCTGTCATTTGGGGGAAAAAAAAAAAATATATATATATATATATATAATTTTATTTCTTGCAGACTAATTCTCTTGAGTTTAATGCTTTGTCCATCCTTTCCTTCTCTAACAAGCAGTGTCAGGGAACAGCTGCTTCCGGATCGCAGGACGTGAGCAGAGAGCTTTCAGTGAATTATGGAAAAACGCCATTTCGCTTAAGGCAAAGGATGAACACTGCTTTAATGACAGACCTGAATATCTCTGCTTCCTCTGGCCTGGACAAGCTTCAGAGGAAATGACAGTAACTACAGTAAAAATCTCATAAAATGCCACTTTATTCCACATAAAATAGATTTTTTTTCTTTAAAAGATAGCAGTGATAATGCATCTTTTAAAAATATCCTTTCAAAACCACTATACACGATACACAGGACCGAATATATTTCATAAGTGTTACATATTTTTACATACAGTAAACTAATTAAATAAAATTATAATTAATAAATAATTATGATTAATTGTTTTTTATTGTACCCAATTGCATACGTGTGTGTGTGTGTGTGTGTGTGTACGTGTATGTGTATGTGTGTGTGTGTATGTATATATATACATATATATATATATATAGGTGCATCTCAATAAATTAGAATGTCGCTGAATAAAGCAGGATGCATTAAACCAGACTAAACAATTTGTTTAGTTCCCATCTTGACCATCCCAGTTGATGGTGAGTTTGTTTAGCAGTGTTTTGGCCGACCTCAAGTATGTCTGTATTGATTTCAGTCAGGTTTCCTAAAGCATCTCTCTCTCTGCCCTTTAAAAACCTCAACCTTATGCAAATGGGAAATGTGATTACAGCCCAGACAGCGATGAAAAGAGAAGGTCACCGCTTTGCAGTTCTTCATTAATGTGCGCCTGTTTGTCCTGTGAAGGCCATTGGAGTTAATTTATGATCATTTGTCATTTAACCTTAATTTGTCATCTTGTTCTGGTTGTCCTCGCGCTCAGAAACACAGATGATTCATAGTTGTGAATTTAAAATGTAACGTCTGACCATTTGCACAGAATCGTTATGTGAATCCAGTGTTATTGCCTGAAGGACGTTTATTGTCATCCACATTGTTTGGGTTTTATCACAGTACAGGGTCACTTTGGTGATCATGTGATGCTCCACCCAGAACTCAGAGATAAAATGTATCGGCATGAACGTTAGACTGTCAGCACTGCAACAGACAGATAGAAAACTAGAGGAAGGCTGTGTGTTACAGATGGCTCTCGTGGTTTTGTCAGGAAAGAAGCTATAAAAAGCAGATTGTTCATTGCCAGCTGGTTAAATATTACTTAATATTTAAGCGTCAGGACTAAAATTCCCCCACCCTGTTATCCGTTAAAATATTACTTTAGTACTTATAAATTATAATAGTAGTAATACATTTTTACATTGTATAAATATATAAATCATATAAATGTATAAATCATTGATCCATAACATTAAACCTTCAACAAAAAGATGAAGAGCATCTGGAAGTCAGTCCAGGATAAATTACAAGGTAATCATTTAACAGATAAAAGTCTTTGATAAACCATTCCCAGTCTAGAGATAAAGTTCACAGGAATCCACACCAGATCTGTCCACACTTCCCATATGACCCTGTTTGTTTAACCAGTTCCTGTCAGACAAGTTTTCACTGTGTACTTTAGCCAAAAGGGTCATTGGTTTCAAATTTCACATACAGTATGTTTGTTTGTGGTAGTCTAAAATACAGATATTATAAAAGTGTATCATAGGGATATTTTGTATGAGACATCTGTATGTATTGCGAAATGTGGTACAGTTGTGAAATCCATGAGAAAACATTCATCTGTCTCATGTTTACCAAAGCAAGATCAACACACCATTTTACAGCTTTAACACACCAGCCTTCTTTGTGGATGAATTTTCATTTGTATGAACCCATAAGGTAACAAAGTATTTTTTAGTGCATATCCTTTGCAGCACACAGAGAGTTGCTTATGACGTTCATTTTATTCTGCAGTTTATTAATCCCAACAATTTCCTCCTGTGTGTTCCAGATTGCATTGATGTTTATTTCCTTCTTCTACTTTCTCACGCACTTGACCCTTCACATTCAGATTAAACTAAACTCGCAACCCAAAATAAATAACCTTTGTGTTGCGAGCACAGCCATGATTAATTTTAATCACTTCTCATGACATGATTTGTTCATCTATTTTTTTTAGTACAATTTGAAGACTGCAAGAAAGTTTTTTACAGTTAATAATGCATAACCAATATTCAGAACATTTGTTTTTGTTAGGACATGATTTGCTGTTACAAAGTAAATTAATTTATGCAAAAAAAGCACTTATTGTGCACATAAGTATATATGTAAACAGCAAGTGTTTTTTTTGTATAAATAAATTTACTTTTATGTAACAGCAAATCACGTCCTAACAAAAAAAATGTTCTGAATATATTAATGTTATTTATTATTCAATAATTATTCAATAATTAATAAAATATATAAAAAGTCTATTAATTTATGAAAAAAACGTAATGTGCACATATTACTGCTTATTTGCATAAATAAAGTTCTATTCAGTCTCTGAAACGGGTGAAAGCTGGTTTAGAAGATGCTGTTTTTGTAAATATATATATATATATATATATTACTGGCATGAAAGTGACACTCTGTCATGGAAGCGAAGCAGTTGCTTCCTGTCAAAGTTGAAAGTGTGGGAATGAATCAGGCAGAAGGGAGGGAGGTTTATCGACAGTCTGATATATTGCAGTGCTGAGGAGACACTCACACTGTTTAGAGTCAACAGAGCGGAGGAGTTGAGCTTATCTCACCACCAGAGAGAAAACACTTGAGACAGAGAGAGATTCCAGAGTGCTGACGTGTCCTCAGAGACAGACAGTGAACGACGAGCTGTACAGCATTGAGCTTGAAATTACTGAGCATTTATATACAGCTTCTTAGGAGAAAGAATGCATGCAATTCCTCAGCTAGCATTACCATTCTGTGAAGACAACTACATATTCAGAGGTTTTATAAGCACAGTCAGACACATCAGAAGGATGAATCCAGTGCAGAGGCTGAGGGTGAGCTGGTGTGTGTCACAGTACAAATGTTTTAATGCTTTTTATCAGATCAGGCCACTTAAAGGCAGGAGGCCGGTTGATGGTCCACTCTGATGAATAGGTAATGTCATTAGCTCAGGCTGTGACTGGCAGATGCAGCCAGGGTGAGGTATCATGGGATTGATCCACCACCCCTGTCAATACTATGATGTTGGGCTTCATAAAATCACTTATTGGTTTATTAAATATTGATATTGACTTTCCTGGAGTAGGTAGGGCCTTTATTTTCAATATATAACAACAAAGTCAGATCAGTTTGTAGTAAAATACCTGTTAAAGTATATATTTAACTTTTTTTAAAAACTATATAGCAACATTTTGAAAAGCTTTTTTTTTTTTCCTGTGGTTCACTATTTAGTTGTCATTAGCGCCGAGTTCGGTGAAATAAGACATCCATTCATTAGTTCCAATGTGTTTTTAGCGCCATCTGCCAGCAGAATGTGCATAACAACAAACTATATTTATTTATATTTAGTGTAAAAAGTACTGTATTTCAACTGTATTGTCACTATGTCATACCAAAATAAAATACATTTGTTTTGATTTAGTAACAGACGGGTGTAACTATATATATATATATATATATATATATAAACTTTACCAGAGATGGAGGCCACATGGATCAATATAACTCCAACCAAGACAGAAGCCTCAACCGCTAATGAATAGCCTACAGGAGTTTCTATCCACCTTTTTTTTGCAACGTAAGTACAAATAGCAAAGTAAGCTGTTTTCTTTTAATACGAGAGACTTCAGATTCATTAAATAACTTGAAGAATAGCAAAGTGCAGTAAACGGTAAAACTATTTGCGCTACAAACCAATGTGATTTATGTTGATGAATTGAAATAACATGATAATAAAATACAGTATCAAGCAGCATAATGGACTGTTTTGAATATGTAAAATAACTGAAAGCAAATGACACAGGAAGCTTCGTACATTCAAGTTTCAAATCTGCAAAATAATAGGGTAATCCAAGTGAGGTAAAAGTAGGCCTACTTTAAGTAGGGCCTACTTTTGTATTTGTATATATTGAATATTTAGCAATAAAGCAGGGGTTTCATCATTAAAAATCCCATTACTTGAAATAAAATAAAATACAAAAAAATCTTAAACTTATTTTAGTACTAAAACGACTAAAACTAAAAATTGAAACCTTATATAAAACTATATAAAAATAAAAACTATAAAGACGTACAAAAAATAATAATGGCAAAAACACAACAAAATTGCTAAAACTTTAACTAAACTTAAAATGAAAACAGCAAATATACAAATAAATACATTTTTAAATTCAATTCAAAATATCAACAAAAATATAATACTATTTTATTACACGGCTCTGTGGAATACTTGATTCTGATTGGTCAGTCGCGACATTCCGAGGTATGTTATCCCTCGATAACAACCGGTAAAAGCTAATAACACAGGCTCATCCGGGTAACACAAGTCAGCGCTGTACTCTTGCTTGAACAATTTTTTCTTGGTGGAAGCTTTGCGTTTGTTTAGCTAATAAAATATTAAAACTCGATTCAAAATGGTGTACAACTATTTAATTATGTCATCCTGGTATCGCGGACTC
>NW_015662934.1:18046-49350 GCF_001515625.1 Sinocyclocheilus rhinocerous
GCGTCTAATTATTTACTTATGTGGCAAGTAGCCGTGTAATAAGCTGGATAATGTACATCCAGCCGGTTGTTATCTCAAAATAAACCCCGACAGGGTGATTAGGACCGATCACCCTGTCGGGGTTTATTCTGAGATAACAACCGGCTGGATGTACATTATCCCTTACTTATTAGGCCTACTAAAATAACACGTGTAAATCAGTTTTACATTGTGTCATTATTTTTGATTCACGTTATTTTCAGTGCTATATGGGATGAAACGTTCTTCATAAATGTAACAATTTACTATTACAATTTAACTTGAACTGTGACTTAAAAAAAAAAGTTTTGTAAAGTTTGTAATGTTTTCATTCATCTCACAGCTGGTTTGTTTGGATCATGATCTTAGACACTTTATTGAGCACTTTCCCCCAAATTTATTGGTAAAAATGAATGGAAAAAACACTTCTGGAACAGAAAAAAAAAAGTCATCTATTTTCACAATGAATTATTATTATTAAATCATCAGTCTTTATGTGAAGACACTAACATCTGCTTTAAAAGACATCTTTTTTTAGCAGCAGCATAAAATAGAATCACATTCTAACTTAAGGCCTTCGTGAGTGTTAAATGATGGATTGTTCCCTCCTTCCGCACTTCAGTGATCTTAATGAGTGGATCTGGAGAGCTGATCACAGCACTCTGGAGCTCGTCGTCTGTATATTAACAGCGAAAGGTTACTCACCCTCTATTTCTGCAACCCCTGGCCAGAAACTGCTGACTTATGTACAAAAGCAGTAATTTAATTAGACGTGGCTTTTAGTGCTATATGTGTCCACTTCAGAGAGTTAATAGCAATGAATGTCAACAATCGCTTGTAAGTCATGTTAATGTGAAATATCTCATACAAAACAGGAAAATGCAATTAGATTTATTATTGCATGTAATCTTGAAAAAAAGCTAAATCAGTAAACAATTGAAACCTCAGTTGTTTCTTGGCAGTGTGTAAGTTCAACTTGAACCAACATGAATTTTTAAAGGGTGTATTTAGTCTAACATCATGCGCTCTCTGCTGTGCAAGACATGCATTAGTTTCCTGAGACGTCTTGCTGTGGGCTTTTTTTATGGCTGATGAGGAACAGATACTGTCAGCTCATGTTATTATCATGCAGGCTAAATGGGGAAACACTTTTCTTTGCAGTACTGTCCAGTCGCATTGCTTCAGTTTTTATTTGTTTACATAACATCACAACATTTTACATGTTTGCTGCCTACTGCATTTAAAGGGAATGTTTTCAGATAGACATTCAGTTATATTATAACATTTTGATGCAAACATGCACAGTAATAAAGCACAAATAGTCAACATATTTTGTTTGAAAATATGGCAGTTGAATTTACATGGTGCTTAATATGTTATAGGAATAGTTCACCCAAAGATGAAAATTTGCTGAAAATGTGCTCACCCTCAGGCCATCCAATATGTAGATGAGTTTGTTTCTTCATCTGAACAGATTTTGAGAAATTTAGCATTACAACACCGTTTTCTTTCTCCTTCACAAGCCTCTTGATGTCCAGTTCAGCTTGTTCTGGAAAAAAATCCACACATTTCTCTATCATTTCCTTCATTTTCGTCTCAATTTCTTGGATTTTCATGCTCCACTCTTGAATCTTCTCCTGCTCTGATTCCTCACCCTGAGTAAGGAAACAATATCCCAGCAGAGCGATGATTCCCAAGCAGAGCAGCTCCTTCAGTCTGACGCAGAAGTCTTCCAGGACCCTTCTGTTTCTGGCCTCGTATTGTTCCACAACATCCAGGATCGGTTCCCCAAATGTGCTGTTCCCCATCACAGCATCGTAAAGCACACAGAGGTTTTTATCTCCACCTGTTATGAAGAAATGCTCTAAGAACAAGCGTTTTTTGACTTCCTTGTACTCAGGTTTGGCCTCCAGAATATCTATGTATTTTCTAAACTGGTTCCGCAAATTTTCCTCCACAGAGAAGAACTGTGAATCCAAACGTCTCCTCCTGATCTCAGAGTCAATGTCCTGTAACTGACATGAGAGGACATCTAATTTGCTCCTCACAACTAGAAACTGATCTTTGACATATGTGATCTCCTTGCTTTCCACGTTGTCCAAGACCAGCCTCAGAACTGGAGCAGAAGCTTCAAAAAGTGGGTACATTAAAGGTACATTAAAGTGATTATTACGTTTTAAATATGGTTATTTTTCTTACAAAAACGCATTGATTCGCTACAGGAGGCCTTTGTTCACCCCCCGGAGCCGTGTGAGACATTTTTTTATGGATGGGCACTTTTTATTTCACTTCTTTTTGACTGATGCATGCAACACCTGCTGAGTGGCATTAAACAGCTTGAAAGATCAAAGACAATTTTTAATATAACTCCGACTGGATTCATCTGAAATGCTGTGCAAGACATGCATTAGTTTCCTGAGACGTCTTGCTGTGGGCTTTTTTTATGGCTGATGAGGAACAGATACTGTCAGCTCATGTTATTATCATGCAGGCTAAATGGGGAAACACTTTTCTTTGCAGTACTGTCCAGTCGCATTGCTTCAGTTTTTATTTGTTTACATAACATCACAACATTTTACATGTTTGCTGCCTACTGCATTTAAAGGGAATGTTTTCAGATAGACATTCAGTTATATTATAACATTTTGATGCAAACATGCACAGTAATAAAGCACAAATAGTCAACATATTTTGTTTGAAAATATGGCAGTTGAATTTACATGGTGCTTAATATGTTATAGGAATAGTTCACCCAAAGATGAAAATTTGCTGAAAATGTGCTCACCCTCAGGCCATCCAATATGTAGATGAGTTTGTTTCTTCATCTGAACAGATTTTGAGAAATTTAGCATTACAACACTTGCTTGCCAATGGATCCCCTGCAGTGAATGGGTGCCGTCAGAATGAGAGTCCGAATAGCTGATAAAAACATCACAATAATCCACACCACTCCAGTCCATCAATTAACATCGTCCTGTAAAGCCAAAAGCCGCGTGTTTGTAAGAAACAAATCCATTATTAAGGCCTTTTTAACTTCAAACCATTGCTTCCAGCTAAAATACAAGTCCACTATCAATAATATTGCTTTCTCTGGTGAAAAAGTCATCTGGTCTTAATCAGGAGAGAAGTATGCACAGATCAAGCACCGTTTACAAGCAAAACCAGTCCAAGATAGTTCTAAACAAATACCCTTTTTTCCACGAAGTGTGCTGAATTTTTAGGTAAACTATTCCTTTAAAATGTACAAATGCATTGATTTCGTAGAGTAAAAGAAATTGTTAAAATAATAATTTTTTAAATGTACAGTCGGACAGGTGATGGCAACCTTACAATGAACATATAACAATGACTTTGAGTGAACAATGAGTTTTTCAAGGCATGAATAAAGTAAAAGTGCTGCAGTTGCAAAATGTTAGCAATATAATAATAGTAATTATATGTTTATGTCTAAATCTACTCTGAATGCACACAGAGATTCACGTTCTTATGTTTCTCCCAGTAGTGACATTCTTCAGGAAAGCTTGACAGAGCAAAGCTGTCCTTGTGACGACTGACGGCGTGCCTGATCTCAGAGTCAATGTCCTGTAACTGACATGAGAGGACATCTAATTTGCTTCTCACAACTAGAAACTGATCTTTGACATATGTGATCTCCTTGCTTTCCACATTGTCCAAGACCAGCCTCAAAACTGGAGCAGAAGCTTCAAAAAGAGGACACAGCTCCCCAACAGCGCTGGCCAGCACCTCGGCTCCTCTCTCAAACATCTCCATTACTGCTTCAATGGCCTCCTTCTTCTGGGCTACAACCCGCTCTAGTGGACTGGACATTTCTTTAAAAGCAAAACCACAACACACAAAAAGAAAAGCCACAGTAATTTGATTTATAATACACTTAAGGTAAATTTTTAAATGATGTATGCAATTTGCATTAAAATATATTTAAGTATGTTTTAAACATATTTTAAGAAAACACAACAGTGATGTAGTTATAAGCATGTGATACAATATATTTTTTCTTACAACCCACTAGTTTTCATAACTGATTTGCATCATGTATGTAAATTTGGTTCTTTTTGATTTCAAAATGCACTGAATTAGGTACATTACAAATATAAATGATTTGATTTTTGTTGTTTTATGCTCGCATAAATGCAAAAAGTCAAGTTTTTTATAGAGGTTGCTAGTCAAGTTTTTGTTCAGCTTTCTTCTTCAAATTAAATGATTGAACCGAGACATTTAAAATAGGCAAATGGACTCTTTACTGCATTCATTAGTAAAAATAAATGTTCAAAAATAAAATAATGTTGTATTATTTAAATAATGAATCATTTAGGCTATATTTGTCTTCATAATTCACTGAATCAGATACATTAAATGATTCTATTTATTTTGGTTTGTGTTCACCTAAATGCAAAAGGTCATGTGATTTAATTGAGTTGGATAGAAAAAGTGTTAAAAAAACCTGTCAAGTATGCAGACAAATTATTTTGTTTAGTTTTCTATTTTAAATGATTTATATTCTATTTTAAATTATGGGACTGCATTGTCGAAAGACATTTTAAAAAAGGCCCAATGAACCCTTTTAATGCATATCTATCTATCTATCTATCTATCTATCGTAGGTATACTGTAGGTGTTATCATAAATTAAAACCACAATGACATATACAATAGACAGTCATTAATAATTATGAGAAAAGGTTTAAGGTTTGAATCTAACATCACGCAGTGTCGAAAGACATTTTAAAAAAGGCCCAATGAACCCTTTTAATGCATATCTATCTATCTATCTATCTATCGTAGGTATACTGTAGGTGTTATCATAAATTAAAACCACAATGACATATACAATAGACAGTCATTAATAATTATGAGAAAAGGTTTAAGGTTTGAATCTAACATCACCCTTAAATGGTTAATGTGGCTTTTAAAGATCAACCATTCACAATAAGGATAAATAACTGGAGTTTAAATAATAATACATGATTTTAAAATAATGTTCAATAAAACACATAATGAATCATTTAGGCTACTACATATATGCGTTCAGAGTTCAGGACACACCTTGCTAGTCTGTCTAAAGCTCTAATGCAGTCTGCCTCACATGAATGTGTCCTAATTATGCGCATCCTTGACATCACATCATCATCCCTAGCAAAAATACATGTAAAACAGGTTTCTCACGCCTCTCAGGATGAAGAGCTGCTGGAATGACCTCCAAGTTTCCAAATTATTCCCACAGTTTCAGGTTCGACTTCAAGGCAAAATGTCGTGATCATATGCTCAGTGTGGAAAAGATGTGCGTGTGCGTGAGTGAGTGAGTGAGTGTGTGAGAGAGAGAGAGGGAGAGAGAGTTGCGCGCACTGATAGGTTTGGGGTGGTTTTGGAAAGCTGTTGGTAACTGTCGGATCAATGTTTCATATTTGACTGCGGTATATTTTTATAGTTTGTTTACAGATGGATCTGTGATGTGCGGCTCAGAGATCAGTTTTTACACGAGACTGTTTAATTGCAGTTTATTTTGCGTCGTGCGCAACCTCTCACGCGCCACTGGATTAACGTGAATGTGCGCAGATTTGGGGTTTTCGCATCTCAATATCCCAAAGAAGGTATATATATCACAGATTATTTATATCACATATTGTATACTAGATAGTATAATATTATAGCCTACTATTATATAGTATTACATTTATTATATGTGACACATAACACGATACTCGTGTGTCTAATAGATTGTGCGTAAGAGTGATAATGGATAGCTTAAGGGTTATTTTTTAGGATATACGGTTGTTATTCAAAATAATGTTTTATAGAAACACTTTATAAAAATGTTGACGTTTCGATCATAATTGTCCAGGAAAAAAATCGCGCATCTGGCAGAGTTTATGGGGTAAGTTGTCACAATATGATCCTGCTGTTTTTTGATGCTGATTTGATTTTGCTCTCCACTCAATTCATGAAATTGTTTTGACCAACAAAAGTGGTTGTATAAAATTATACTGTATACAAATATTTTTTTTTATAAGCAAGCAAGAGCAAGAGCAAGAGATAAAGAGACTATCAATGTGACAACTTGCCCCAACGTGAAAACTGACCTTGAGAACAGCCTAGCTTCATTACTGAGTGTATTTCAGCGTGGCTTTTATGTTTGGCAGCTTGTTTATCCAAAAAAACCTTATGATGATATTGTAATTTTAATTTTGATTAAATGTCCTAATTTTAGAGCTTAGCGTTTTAAAACAGATAACCACTGCTAGAGAAAAGCAGGTGTCCAATTGATTTTTACTCAGTATTATGACTTATATCATTATATAAAGCCTTTACGACAACTTGCCCTGGTCTCTGGTACTTAGAAGAAGAACAGTGACATTGAATGTAATGCATTAATGGCGTTTCCACGCCTTGGCACATTGTCCTAGAATTTTTTTTTTCTTATCTATTATTTCTTATAGTCATGTGTATCCAGCTGTAAGGATTCTCTCTCTGGCCAGCTATGTTTCAGGATTTGGCTGAAGAGTTGTCCGACAGAGAGTCACAATAGGTAAAGTGAACATCTGAATTTCTTAATTTACAATAGATTATTTTCTCCTTCATAATAAAAAAGAAACTGCCATTATTATTAGCTCGATCACAATGTATTTGTTTGTAGAGTGTGTATAAATCTTGTATATTATCTGGGACATCTAGTGTCAGGATGAGTAGTTGCACACACTCAAAAATCTTCATATGCGTGACGTTTCATCAGGTATGCATACAAAAACAGCTAAATTATATAATACCTTTTTATAATTTATTTATAATTTATATAATTTAAATGATATAAATAAATTTAATAATTAAAATTGTGACAAAATATAGCTACTTCAGTAAATTATGGGAAGTGTCATATTTTTCCTCAATTCCAAAAACTACTTGACTGCTACTAGTGAAAGTAATATACTGTGTATAAATACAATATTTTTAAGACAAATAGATGTATTGCATTTCATTATGTTTAGTAATAAAGCGTATTTACCTATGTAATTTATACCACCTGCTAAACATATCGCCTGTAAACTGTCACTCCGTATAAACATATTGGACAAAACACTATGATGACACTATTAGACACTATTGCTCACTGTGTGGCCGACTTAAACTGCATATCTTGAAATGAAATCAAGAGTATGTGAATTCCTCATATCTTTGTTTATTCATAATACTGCAGAGTACATTAGACAGTGGCAAATATAAATATACCAATTACATTCTAGAGAGATAGAGATTCATGAGAAACGTATTTCAAGGCTACATGGCATTAGAATTAGAGATTTGCAATATTATTTTGCATAAAGATAAATGATTATTTTAATTTTGGGTTGGGCATATTCAGTTTGAGTGCACTGTACAGAAAGACGAGTACATCATTTTCAAAAAATAACATCAGTCTATTACAGTTCCATATAACTTTTGTTTCAAAACAATACAGTATGGGTTAACAGGTTGTTCAGGGTGGTTGCAAGCCGCTGCTACATTGTTTTAAGTGAGACAGACAACTAGATGAATAGATAGACAACTATGGACAGCAGTTGCTAGGGAAATGACAGGTAAAATAGATAAAGAACATAGAAAGATAGGTAAAATAGAAGTTGTGGAAAAGGTCACATGAGGTAGAATCACTCATAACTGTTTAACACTTCTGACATCTTTTTGGCCACATCTTTCATTTTCTCTTCCCACTCGATGCGCAGAGCTTCCTCATCATCCCCGACGATGGCAGCGTAACTCATCAGAGCAATGAGGCCGATGCAGAACAGGTATGTGAGTCGAGTGCAGAGGTTTTCCATGACACGCTGGTCGCCCTGTGAATGTTTCATGTAGACCTCTAGGATGGACTGACTGAAGAGCTTCGATTCGCCCATCACACCGCCGTACAGCGTGTACAAGTTCTGGTCACACTGATTGATCACAAAGCTCATTTCAAATTCTTTCTTGCGCTGTTCGTGTGCTGCCGATACCTCCACAGTGTCCATGAATTTGGAGAACTGACTACGAATGTTTTCTTCTACACGACAGTACAGGCCATCCACAGTCTCCTTCCTGATCTGAAGCAATACATTCTGGTTCTGCTGTGAGATTTCATCCAGGGCTCGAGTCACGCTGCCAAACTCACGCTTGAGTTTCTGAACGTCTTCGTCATCCACATGATGTAGAACCACCCGGATGAGAGAACCAGCCATGCCGAAGATGGGATTGACCACCGCTGCTGCAGACGAGATGGTGGCCACGCATTCCAGAACCTTCACTAGACCCCTCTTCAGCTTGTCTTGATCTTCTAAGTTCTCATTTGCAGCCATTGTGTCCGGAGGAAGAGCCCTTCCCAGTGATGTTTACCTGAAGAAGAAACTGAAGATACAAAGGCACACAATATTATCCCTTAAAATGCGGCAATTTATTTATATTTATTTATTCATTAATTTTAAGATTTTTTAGGCGGTTGGCATCTCTTGTGCTGCACTCAGTGGGTGGTGTTTCATTCTGACATGCCAAGTGTTTTTGAACAAATCGATTGAATGTATGATTCTATGACTCACTCATAAAGACCGTCGCTTGTTTAGTTCCAGAATAAATCATTGTTTTTAACGAATCGTTTGGCGGAATGATTCAGTGATTCACTCACAAAATTCACACGTTTGGTTCATTCCTGACTGAACGAATCGGCTGAATAAAAATAGACACCTGTTTCATTGCTGCTAAGTAAGTGTTTTGAACAAATCGATTGAATTAATCATTCACTTGTTTACTTCGTAAATGAATCAGCGTTTTGAACAAATCAGATTCAGATTCTATGACTCACTCATAAAGACAGCAGCTCGTTTAGCTCCAGAATGAATCATAGTTTTTGAATAAATCTTTTGGCGGAATGCTTCAGTGATTCGCTCAAAAAATTCACACGTTTCGTTCGTAAATTAGCATTTTTGAATGAATCATTTAAGTGACTCATTCAATGTCTCACTGTTGAGGACGGTCGTTTGTTTCCTTTTTGAATTAATCCGCGTTTTGAATGAATCGGTTGACTGAATGATTCACTTGTCACCACCTACTGACGTATTACTTGCAGAATGAGTCACTGAAAATTTCCTGCCACTTATGCAAAGACTGACAGCCTGTCCGGAACACACGTGTAGAACTTTTGGACTTCTTATGGACCACTTTGAACTTTTTTTCCTTTTTTGAGAATGGATGTGAAAAGATCTGAAGAATTCTTAAATTCTTTTAATGTTCCACAGAAAAATAAATACCAACTGCAGAAACAGTAATGCATATTGGAATGACACAAAGGTCAGAAAATAGTGGCAAATGTTTTTATTTTATTTATTTATTATTTTCATTGAATTGTAATTTAATTGAAATGTTCTTTTAATATCACCTTTAATTTGCTAAAATTAGCTCCTACTTTGAAATGACTTCAAAAGGCAATTTGTTTTCTTGTGATGTTGCTTCTGTATTTTCAAGATCTGAACTGAGATGAAGTACAATTCAATGATATACACTCATTTAAAGTATAGATCATGAGTTGTATAATCCATGGCCATAACTGAACAATTCTGACCTCAATCATTAAAAACAACAACAACAACAAAACAATTTAAATGGTGAAATTTTGAACTGTGCATTTTTTTTTTGATTTTGTTGTTATTTGTTGTTGTTGTTGTTGTGTTGTATAAATGCACATGAATCATAATCATGCTTATATCTACAAAACATATAGATGTTAAATACTGAAAACTATTTACAAAAATGACCAGCTTCAGACCTTAACTTGAATATAAAAAAGATCTTACATCACTTTACAGGCTATGATTAAACAACACTTTATTGTGAGATTTAGGACTGAAGTCAAAAAATTTTTTTTTTAATATCCTTCCTGTATTTCATGTCAATTTTTCTTATACAAAGCCTTCTCATTTTACAGAGTGCTGGATGTTTGTTTGCAGCTTTGGGATCAAGACAGAACATTTACAACTTTATCAAGCCAAAAACACATCAATACAACATCTCCCTGTGTTTTCTCAAGCAATGTGAGTATTTGAAAGGGTCTTCATCCCATCTAGAGTAGATGACTTCAGTCAGATGCTGTCTGTCTGTTATAGCTCCCCCTAGATGCTGCATCATATTTCATTGTTCATGCTGAGAATCATTTCTGCCATTCTCAAATTTTAACAAACAATGCCTAAAAAATCTGCCCATTGGCATTTGCCTGACTAGCATTATCTAGTTGCCTGTGAGGAATATTTCTATTCTTACCCTTTCAGTTTGCCACCTCCCTGGACTGCGCGTCTTCCCAGCAGCCACTGCAGGATGGGCAGTTTCATCTGAGCTCAGTGTGGAGGGGTGTACAGTGATGGACTATACCATTATCGTACAGGGTTCTGGTAAATGAAACAGATTTGCTCATTCATTGACCTTCAAATTTTCTTGATGCAATCAATTTGCTTATTAATGAAATGTCATGAATATGGATATACTGTTCAATGGAAACTATCTATCTATCTATCTATCTATCTATCTATCTATCTATCTGTCTGTCTGTCTGTCTGTCTGTCTGTTCTTTCTATCTATCCATCTATCCAATCAATACATCCATCCATCCATCTATCCGTCTAAGCGGAGGTGCTGTCCGGAGGACTGCAGGACTCCAGTTGTCTGTCTGTCTGTCTGTCTATTCTGTCTATCTATCCAGACATCAAATCTATCCATTCATCCATCCACCTAAGTGTAGGTGCTGTCCGGGATGCTGCAGGACTCCAGTTGTCATGTGATCATTCACACTGTGAAAGGATGTAGACCTGCTTTAGACGTTACAGTGGCATTGATGGTAATGTATGTTCCTCTAAAGATGGAGTAATACAAAATGTATATAGCCAGTTCCTAAAACTTATAGTTCCTGTTTTCTTACTTGTGCACCAAAACACAGACATGATGAGGAAGTGGTTGGCAGCACTACGACACAGACTGCATAGACAGAGTACTGAGAGATGTCTTCCTTTTCCTATTATTTTGATAGACAACACTGTATAAGAGCAGTTTGTCAAGTAGGACTCTTGATTCTCTGCTGCTATTGTTCGAAAATGATTCTCTCCATATTGAATAAGATTACTCGTAAAATTAATCAAATCAAGTGTAAATGGCTGTTCCAAAGTGGAAACCCTGCAATCAGATGACCGTAAAGACACAGACAAGGACTGAAAAAGTAAGAGATTAAAATGATTTTATTTGAGCTGGTTGCCAATACAGAACTTCTCATTTTCATTTAATTTAAGTTGAAGTACTAAAATAACTCAAACTAAATGAACTAAAAGTAATATGTGACCCTGGACCACAAAACAATTTTTTGAAATTGAGATTTATACACAACATCTCAAAAACAAACATCTGAAAGGTGAATAAATAAGCTTTCGACTGATGTATGGTTTGTTAGGATAGGACAATATTTGGCCGAGATACAACTATTTGAAAATCTGGAATCTGAGGGTGCAGAAAAATCAAAATATTGAGAAAATCACCTTTAAAGTTGTCCAAATGAAGTTCTTAGCAATGCATATTACTAATCAAAAATTAAGTTTTGATATATTTACAGTAGGAAATTTACAAAATATCTTCATGGAACATGATCATTACTTAATATCCTAATGATTTTTGTCATAAAAGAAAAATCTATCATTTTGACCCATACAATGTATTTTTGGCTATTGCTACAAATATACCCCAGCGACTTAAGACTGCTTTTGTGCTCCAGGGTCACATATATAAAACATACTATATAACATATTACTATATAAGTACTATTATAGAATATAAATTGTTTTAAAACCAAAAATGTACATAATGATAAAAACACACAACAAAATGACTAAAACTGTAACTAAAATTTAAGTAATAACAAGAAATATAAAAATAAAATAAAATTCTAAATATAAAACTACTCTCTAAAAAATCCTTACAAATAGTGTACAATGTACTGTATTAATATGAAACACAAAACTCTGATTAACAGTGAACACCAGCGCTCTCCAGTCTTTGTGCTGTGAGGCTGCTTGTGCTTTATGTTCGATCGAGCATGTTTTATCCAGTTTGTCATGTCACTTTGGTTGTAGACCAGGGTTATTATCGTTAACTAAAACTATTAAAAACATTTTTGTTCATTGAAATAAAGCGGAAATAAAAATAAATATCAGATGAATAACTTTAAATAAATGAAAATGAGAAATCTTGCCTTAGCAAGTAAATAAAAAAAAATTGAAGCACTAAAATTAGCTACTAACTGGAAATAAAAACCCGCCCCAGTGGGCCCCGGATCCCTGGTTGAGAATTCTTGGTTCTCAAGGCATGATTTTAGACAGATACATGAAACTTTGTAACATAAAATAATATTATAATTGCTCATAAAAGTGCATACACAGATGGGCTGGTTAATTAAACTGGTTAGTCTGAACAAGATCACTTTGGTTTTAGTTTAGAACAACGAAAAGAGGAATTACAATAAATGCACGAACTATTTGTTAGAGACAATAAGCTGAATAAATACTGTTTTTTCAAGACATAGATCATGGATACAGTAAAATGCAGTTATAGTAGATTTTTATCTAAATCTACTCTGAATGCACACAGAGATTCACGTTCTTATGTTTCTCCCAGTAGTGACATTCTTCAGGAAAGCTTGACAGAGCAAAGCTGTCCTTGTGACGACTGACGGCGTGAACCAGAAACCCAGCTAACTGCTTCTCCAGAAGCTCCACAACAGCTTTGGCGTCTCCCTTCCTCGCAGGGCCTTCCATCATCTGCTTTACGCTCTCGTTGGGCACAGGCTGAGGGTCGCTGCTGAACGAGACCACCAGGTTGGTGTCATTTCCTTGAGATACTTCAAAATAATTCTGTCCGGCCACACACTGAAAGTTTTGTCCGGCTCTCAAGTTGCTAATTTTGCCCAAGTTACTAATGACTCTGATGGACCAGCTCACCCAGTCGTACTTCTTCACCAGGAAGTCCAGCAGTTCCTTGGCCGTTTCCTGAAGGTTCCCGTTTTCTTTCTCCTTCACAAGCCTCTTGATGTCCAGTTCAGCTTGTTCTGGAAAAAAATCCACACATTTCTCTATCATTTCCTTCATTTTCGTCTCAATTTCTTGGATCTTCGTGCTCCACTCTCGAATCTTCTCCTGCTCTGATTCCTCACCCTGAGTAAGGAAACAATATCCCAGCAGAGCGATGATTCCCAAGCAGAGCAGCTCCTTCAGTCTGACGCAGAAGTCTTCCAGGACCCTTCTGTTTCTGGCCTCGTATTGTTCCACAACATCCAGGATCGGTTCCCCAAATGTGCTGTTCCCCATCACAGCATCGTAAAGCATGTAGAGGTTCTTCTCTCCTGTTTTGGGAAAATGCTGCAAGAACAAGCGTTTTCTAACCTCTTTGTACTCAGGTTTGGCCTCCAGAATGTCTATGTATTTTCTAAACTGGTTGCATATATTTTCCTCCACAGTGAAGAACTGAGAATCCAACCGTCCCTTTTTAATCTCACAGTTGATGTCCTCTACTTGAGATGAGAAGACATCTAATTTGCTTCTCACAACTAGAAACTGATCTTTGACATATGTGATCTCCTTGCTTTCCACATTGTCCAAGACCAGCCTCAAAACTGGAGCAGAAGCTTCAAAAAGAGGACACAGCTCCCCAACAGCGCTGGCCAGCACCTCGGCTCCTCTCTCAAACATCTCCATTACGGCTTCAATGGCCTCCTTCTTCTGGGCTACAACCCGCTCTAGTGGACTGGACATTTCTAAAAACAAACAAAAATAAATGCCTTCGTTTCTGGTAGTATTAAAAGAAGATACAAATTATTTTTGCACAATTGCTCTGTTTTAATTCAAAGTGCATAATGTAAAATAAAAGTTGCAAATTGCAGATTGTTCTTTCATAAACATGGAATAATTTTTGCCTAAGAAAACTGAACGTCTCCATTTGTTTTATAGTCTCATTGTTGAGACACTGTAGTTGTAAATAAATCTCAGAAAACCTTTTCTCAGATAATACAGGTAAAACATACAAAAAATCTCAAGTGCATTCGGTCAGATATATTATAATAATATTTTTGATGTAAAATGTTAGATTTTTTCTCATACTTTTTTAAAAACCTAAATTATAGACCTACGTGTTTTCATCACAGCCGAACGCATTAAGCATGCATGAAACTCCTCACGTTGCTAATTTTACACTATAGCCAACTGTGCCATCATAATTTTCTTCCATTTTAAATCCGCATGCATGTTAATGAGAAAAAAAAATCATGTTAAACCAAGTCCGGGCACATTGCAAACCTCGAAATAATCACATTCAGAGCAGAATTAAAACGACTTGAGCTTAAAATTGTGTTACGTAGATATGGCACCACTGTATGTGCCATCTTCTGTTCCGTAAAGGACACACCTCGAAAAGCGTTTTAAAGCGCAGTCGCCCTCATAAGTACCCTACATGCGCATCACAGCAATTTACCCCAGCAGAAAATATTTCGAACAGGTTTCTCACGTCTGGCAGGTAGAAGAGCTGCTGTCCGAAATTCAGGTTTCCCTCAGGTATTGGCTCGAGGAGGATATTTGTGATGATCTGAGTGTGTGTGAAATGAACAGAGAGGCAGTGTGCGCTCGCGACAGAGAGGCAGTTGCGCGCGCTGAGAATGCGTTAGGATGATTTGGGTTTGGAAAGCACTTGGCAACAGTGGGAGAGATGTCTATTTTTTTTTTACGTGCTTGGCTGTACCTTGCGCTTTATTCATAAAATGACAACAGATAGAAATGTTCTGAACTGATTTTTAGAGAGAAATGGCGCGTAATGTTTGTTCATCCAAGAGGAATTTTGCGCGCAATGCGCAACATGGAGCAGCTCCGGTGGATCACAAGAAACATGCGCAGATATTTTCCACACAGGGATGGCAGGTATTTTACACACTACTGATGTATATAAGTGCTTAACGAGTTTGATATTGTATTATGTTATGTTATATAAAAATATCATACTATATACCGCCTTCATCCAGGGGAAAAATCTTATTAGTAGCTATTGTGTGCTTAATGTTCTCTTCTCTGAGCGTGTGATGATTATGGAGGGTTCAAATGCAAATATTATGAAATCATACGCGGGTAAAAGGGAAGGAGAACGAAGTCACATGCATCATTGTACACATTTGCAAATCAAGTGGTGGATATACATTTCTTTTCTAACAATCTACAAATAAGCGTTTGAAAATAAGTCAGGTGTGACCTTGTGTCTGAATGCGTCATAGACGGCTGACACTGCTGAACATGATGACTTACTCCCATGAGACTCCACAGAGGACAGAGGAGGTGTCTGCATTTGAATCTTTTTCAGGCTTATAGTCTACTGATGTACGTAAGGCACGTAAGAAAGGACTACTTTAAATATTCTGTAGGCCCATTAGGTTACGTCATATTCTGATTCTGATTATTTTATTGGGGAGAGCATTGTCATACGGCGAAGTTTTCATATTTCAGTTACTATGTTTTGAGTCTAACGTTTAAAATAAACTATTTTCCCACCCATTTTTTTCTTTTAATCACATAAACCCTCTAATATTAAGACATTTTTGTAATTTCTGTCCACCGAACAAAAATCACACAATAATAATTTAATCAACACAATAAAACCAAACTGGTATACATTCAATTGAATTGAAAGCGTATTTTTTTGACAAACTGCTATAGGTTATCTATCTATCTATCTATCTATCTGTCATCTCCCAAATTCATTAATTAGGCCTGCACTTTAATTTTCCTCAAGTAAAATGCTAAAGCATTGCTGTTTTCTTTTCCATTTTGGCTGTTTCTTGAATTTTTTGTGGATCACAACTTCTCCAGAAAAGCCTTAACATCTTTCTTTCTTTCAGAATCGTGTCCATATGAATGCCTCTCCGACTTCACGTAAGAGTCTTTGCAAATGTTTCTGGCTGATGGCGTGAAATGTCGCAGAGCAAGACTCGAAATCTGTCTTCTGTGATGCCACAAGGGGTAAAGTACAACTCATTCATGTTTATGTTCTCTTAAATGAAATTTAAGTGTTTAAAGATAAAGTAGCCTAGTAATATCTCCCATACTACTTATGTTTAATCCTGAATATTTTGGGAGGAAAATGTATTACTTGTGTGAAAGATCATCGATTTGGACCGTTCAAAGACAGCTTTGCACGTGGTCCAGATAGCCCCTGCTGGTAGGTGCTGTAACTACACCATTGATTGTTCTCTTATTTAACGACATGATTGTAAGTAACGTCTTTCTGGAAAAGGCAGTAGACAAAAAAAAAAAAAACTTAAAATAGTTATGAAAGTTGTGAAAATGACATGATTTAGTCTTTTTATACAGTGTATGCCATTGTAAAGACGATCCCTCACAGGCTTGTTTACATTCGCGTTAACATTCGATGTGGCGTCTAACCTGATTAAATTCTGTTGTGTAGGCAAAAAAAAAAATTCAATTTTTATATAGCATAGTAGATGTTTTACCAGAGTTCTTTTCAAAAGTTTCAAAAGTCTGAAATTCATTTGTAGCCTATAGCCTTTCGTGTCTGCTGCATTTGATGCATAGATAGCCTACTTCAAATATACAGTCATAACAGTATATGCAGTTTTTTTTTTTTTTACACAAAATGAATGAAATACATTTAAAAATGCAATATAACCAGATTTATTTGTCAAATGATAACGTAGTAAGATCATATGGCAGTTTAAACTGATTATAGCTGCATAGTACATGCTGTTTTTACATATATTAATAATATAGTAGGTGCTATACACACAATATGCATTAAGCAGTAGCAGTATGCTTGTTTTTATAGTTTTAGGTCTAAACTCAGTTTATGATCTTTTACTGCCATCTAGTGGCAGAGGAACATCTAACAAGAAAAAAAGCTCCTTCAAAGGTCCCTCCACCTACTGTTTACGTCAAAATGTAAGCTTTTAACATTATATTCTATTCTATTTCTTAATATTATATTTATATGGTAAATATATATTTAAATAATATATATATATATATGTGATTACATTTCTGATTAATTGTATTAAATATACTGTATATAATGAATTTGAGTGTAAGTCAAAACAACTTGTAATAGTTTTCATTCCTTGTTTATTCATCTTTATTGAAAAATTTAACAATATTGTACAGCGTTATAAGTGCAGCAGCATTCCAAAGACTGAATAATAAAAAATAAAAAGGTATTTTAATAATGATTAGGAAAGCCAATCCATGGTTCCAATCCATGAGACATTCAAAAAGCACACAAACACATAATTCAGGTACATTTATGTATATTGCAGTGCTTTATGGATAAACAAATGTGATTATGGATGAACAAACACACAGTATATGTGTTCTAATGGCACAAAAAAACACAGGATACAATTAAATGCACACTTAAATCTATTACTAATGTGCCAAAAAGATGCATAAACATGAACGTTTCAGATCGAAATTTTGATCTTGGTTTGCACAGACAGTAAATTGTATGCTCTTTATTTTGCAACATTTATGAATATATAGATAGATACATAGTTTCTTTACATTATATATGTATTTTATAGAATACATTTGTATATACTATGTATTTATTCAGGAAACAAGTTGTTCATCATGAAGTCAATTTTCAAGGTGACACTGCTTATGAGCTTTAATAATATTTATATAACCACAACCAGCATTCTTTAGATTAGTGTGACATATCTTGTACATGTAGTGTTAAACTGAGGCAAGGCATGAAGGAATGTGATTGTGTGATAAAAAGAAATGAAAAGAACTAGATCACAGGAAATGACTGTGTACACTTCAGCATGATCTGCGGTCATCGGGGAGATAAAGCTGCAGGTCGATGAAATCTATTAGTGTAAGAGGAAAAGCACAAAGGCAACTTCGTCGGTCGTGCAGAAAGCTTTTACTTGCATCTCCTCAGCACCTCCTGCATTTTCTCCTGCACGTTTCTCATATTCTCTTCCCACTCTTCGTTTCGGGATTCCAAATCATCCCCCAGGATGCCGTAGTAGCCCATCAGAGCGATGAAGCCGATGCAGAACAGGTACGCGAGTCGAGTGCAGAGGTTTTCCATGACGCGCTGGTCACCCTGCGAATGCTTCATGTAGACGTCTAGGATGGGCTGGCTGAAGAGTTTGCGCTTCCCCATCACGCCTTCGTAAAGTGTGTACATGTTCTGGTCATCTTTATCATTGATGAAACTCTCTACGAAATCATCTTTCTTGCGTTGCACTTGCTCCGGTTTGGCCTCCACGATCTCCATGAATTTGCGGAACTGATTGCGAATGTTTTCTTCCACCTCGTGGTACTGTTTGTCCACCGTTTCCTTCTTGATTTGCAGCAGGGCTTGATGGTTCTGCTGCGAGATTTCGTCAAGGGCTCGATTCACGCTGCCAAACTCACGTTTGAGTTTCTGAATGTCTTCATCGTCCACGTGGTGCAGCACCACCCGGATGAGAGAACCAGCCACACCGAAGATGGGATTGACCACCGCTGCTGCAGACGAGATGGTGGCCACACATTCTAGAACCTTCACTAGACCCCTCTTCAGCTTCTCTGGGTCATCAAATATCTCATTGTCAGCCATTGTGTCCGGAGGAAGATTGTAGGACAGTCTTAACTGTTAGTTCACCTGAAGAAGGAAACAGATCACAATCTTAAAGTTAAACAGAATTTCCATCAAAAATATGTATTTGCCATGCACTACTGTTACAAGAATATTCCGGGGTCAGTCAGGGCTATTATAGTTAACTACAAATTAAACAAAATCTAAAACCATCAAAAAAAAAAGAATTACGTACTTGAAATAAAATAAACATTATATATATATATATATAATTGGAAAACTGAAAATATAAAAATAAAAACTGAATCAAAATATTAATAAAACTAAAATTAATATTAATAAAACAATAATATTATTAAATTATTAATAAAAAAACTATAGTAGTATCTAAATGATACAAAGATTCAATACAGGTTAAGCTCAATTAGCATTTGTGGCATAATGTTGATTATTACAAGAATAATTTTGTTCCTCCTTTTCTTAAAAAGCAAAAAACGAGGTTACAGTCAAGCACTTATGAGGTAAATTAGGTCCATGTTTGAAGTGTTTAAAAGCAAAAATGTCAAGTTTTTTTTATTTAACTCTCACATTAATTCTGTTAAAATGTGCATATTATTTGAGTTGTAAATCTGTTGAAGTTATATATTTAGATTTTTTTAGGCATTATGTTGTCATGATGACTAAGTTGTAAAAAAATGGATATAACATAATATAAAAAATAGTGATTTTTTACACTAAAATCATGCTAACATGCATGTTGTTAAGTCTTGTGGCTGTACTTGTAAAACAGTGAGTTTTTACTGTCTAAACAGTGAGTATTAAATGTCTAAGGATTGGCCTCATACACTTCCATTGTACAGCAAATGCCTCAATGTAACCCAGAAAGAAAGAAGTGGAAATTGTAATCAGCATTATGTGACGTGATGTGATATGTGGCCAAGTATGGTGACCCATACTTGGAATTAGTGCTCTGCATTTAACCCATCCAAAGTGCACACACACAGCAGTGAACACACACACCGTGAACACACACCTGGAGCAGTGGGCCCAGGGAGCAGTTGGGCACCCAACTTGAGTTGCTCAAGGGCACCTCAGTCGTGGTATTGAAGGTGGAAGAGAGCACTGTACATTCACTCCCCCCACCTACAATCCCTGCCGGTACGAGACTCAAACCCGCAACCTTTGGGTTACGAGTCCGACTCTCTAACCATTAGGCCACAACTTCCCCATGCCATAAATGTTGCTAATTGAGTTCAACTTGTACTGAACCTGGAATTTTTCTTAAATGTTTTTTTTTTTTGTCAGATTAGACTGATGAAGCATTCTGCCTCTGAAACATTGACAAGTTTGCATTTAATGCAAATCAATGCAATTTCCATATTCACCTGCATTCTGCACTCAGTCTTTAGTGTGTTCGCATCATGATTTGACTTGGCAGAAATCACATTTGGCCATATAAAATGACAAATAAAGAGACTAACTGCCATGATATGAGAGAAAAAATAGATTCATTTATTGTGCAAAGAATCAGAGATGTTCCACAAAACATAAGCAAACAATTATATAATAATTCATAATAACTCGTGTAACTCACATCAAAGGCTCATATGATATTGGAATTTTTTTTTTTTACAATATATTCAGTCCAAAACATGCTTAACATACTTTTAAAAAATTTAACTGCGATATACAGTGTTAAGAACCTTGCACTACTTTAGTATTGCATTGAAAAGTCCATTGGCAAGCAGGAAAAGATTCACCCATTTTACACCCCACACGATTTATTTAAACTTCCTAATTCAAGACTGCTTACAACATTTAAACTTTCAGTGTATGAAATGAATCGTTCAGTGCAATGTTCCCACTTCAGTTTTCCTCAGTGCATTGGTCCAGAACTTCTTGCATCTTGGCTTGAATTTCAATGACCCTCGGGCCCCATTTGTCTCTCACTTCATCCTCATCATCTTCACTGACGGCGTAGTAGGCCATCAGCGCCATTAGACCGATGTAGAACAGGTGGGCGATGTGAGAGCAGCGGGCCTCCATCACCTTTTTGTTTCTTTGGCAGTTCTCCAGGTAAACCTGCAGCATGGGCTTCCCAAACAGAGCGGCACCCTTCACTCCGCGGTAATACGTATCTAAGCTCAGATCCATCTTATCATTCTCGTAGATCTTCACAAACTCCTTCATGTGACGATCCGAGTTCTCAGAATCCACTTTTACTCTTTCCACCATGGTGTTGAAAGCGTTGTACTGATGTTTGATGACTTCCTCGTGCTTACCGAAATTCTCATTGATTTCGTCGATGCGGATTTGTCGCAGGGTCTGCTTGTTCTTCTCCGAGATGGTTTCCAGCTTCTCATGGATCTGTTTGAAGTCCTTTTCCATCTCATGGTCCTCCTTATCCACGAGGCCTTTCCTGACCACCCCGACCACTGAAGTCACAATCCCAAAGAGAGGATTTATGTTGGAGGCGAAGGAGGAGATTTTCTCCACATAGCACAGCACTTTGGCCGCTGTCACTTTGATCTGCTGTTTTTCTGCCATAGATGGGTCTGAATCTTTGGTTCTTCTAGGCTTTCAGTCTTGGCTGATTCTGAAATGAAAGGAAAACTTGTTTTTAATGATTCATATCAAAACAGCACAGACCATAATAATACTTCAACGCTTCCTGAACAACAATCAAGTTTGAAACTGGCATGCTTCCTTGGACATTTGATTTTAAATATACACCAAAAAATGGCTTTGAAACTAATTTTAATTTAGAAATTGCTAGTACATTTCACAAATAAAGGGCAGTAACACATTAAATTAAACATACTAAAATAGTATTTTCTTGTCAAATGTACTGCAATAACCTCTATTTATTTATTTATTTATTTTTTAACAATGCAAGTCTTTTCGGCAAAAATGGCGAAAGCTGTAGCCTTCAGCATTGTGTGTAGACATTACAGAGAGAGCAATTCCACAATGTGACAATTCACTATTTTGACACTGAACTTGCAGTGTCTAATAAGAGTAATGCATTGTGGAATTGCCTTCTCTGTTTGAGTATACATTTATACTGATATTATATTGAGTATAAACTTATGCATTTAAATTTTGATGTAAACGTTCATTTCATTCAATTATAAAATAGTTCAGTGCAATTCAAACAGATTATTTTACTTCGTATTTGTGCACATTTCGTATTGTATATGCATATTAGTGTATCATGCTGTTAGCTGAGCAACATCAGTCGGTATTGGAATCATTTGCGAGTCAATTCTCTAGAACTTTTATTTGAGTAGCCTATGTAGAGTTTCCTAAATTGCTTACTTGTGAGGTTTAATGACCATTCAATTCTACCTTAAAAGACAGTGGTAGGTTTTCTAATAGGATTATATTTTCTCTTTCTTTGACCGTAAAAGGTTGCTGTCCAGTTCTGAATCTGCGGTGTCTGGGGTGGTAGTTTTCAACTTGATCTTTTTACCTAATAAGTAACAAAAATATGAACTTTTAAACTATACAAAGTTATATACCATAAAAGATCTAAACCTATATACCAACATTCAGTTTATCTATAGGTCTTTGTGCTTTCAGAATGGAAGTTCACAGGAAGTACGGACTCAAATTCACACATTATTTAATTGTAATCAATAACCGGTTTGCACAGGAAAACAAACAAAACTTGTAATTCTACAACTAAAACAATGCAGTTGATAAGCACTTTGTGCTTGACATACCCATTAAACCACATGGCATAATGAATGATGTCATACTCAAGTTTTCCTTTACTGTAAATGAAAAGATTTTCTAAAAGCAACTAAAAGAGTTTTTTACTATAACATTCAGTTTTTCTATGTCGGTTTGGTAAAATAGGTTTCTAGGCTGAATGAATGGCAGGATGGCTTGTAAACAGGCTAACACAATTAGCTCAAGAGGGAGGTTAGACAAACAGCATCGTTCAGATACATGAAGCAGCAATATCATTTTATTTTCATGTCACAGGATGCATGTTTAGTAGAACCTAGAAGCAGGAGAATGTTCTAAGCTACGGGTCTTACCTGTAAATGTGTCTGTAGCTGCTCGGTTCCTAATGGTGCTGCTGCTGTTTTTGTACAAGCAGCCACCATTTCACTGTCCGGTCTGAGAAACAGCCCCTCCCCCTCTTTGCCATATAAGGGTAGGGTGTGGGAGTGACTCATACCACAGCAATGCTGATTGGTTTAGAAGAGAAAAAAAAAGTATGCTGCTTTTCCGCAATCCCCTTTCTGAAGAACACACACAAACACCCTGCATGGAAAATGGCTGCAATGCGTTCTACCAAGTTCAGTTATGGATCTAGTCACTTGTAGACAAGAATGAATAACTAGGGGGAGCAGATGAGTAAATTAGAGATCATTTGGGTTGTCTGTGTAAAAAAGAGGAAATTCTGACTTTGACTAGTCTAATATTAATGCATGAGTCAAAAAAAATATAGTACGTGTGTATGTGGGAAAAAATAGTTTATAGGCCTCAGACATCAAACACACTGTGTATAGATAGTAAAACTATTCTTACAGTCAATTAAATGCAGTAATTACATAAAAAGGTTCTATTCATTCCACTCGTGCTTCATGAATGAGGTGGTGAGTGTGTAAAAATTTAGGAAGCAGGTATGTCTTGTTGTGGCTTTTCTGGTTAAGTGAGAAAAACCCACTGAAGCATAAACAAAGGATGAATATATGGTGAAAGGAGAGGCTGTCGGGCAACTGTGCATGTCAGCTGCCATTTGAACAGCTGTAAGAGAGTCAAGTTCATGACAGATGCGTGCTGTGAGCTGGGCTTTGTGTGGGATCGTTTGTAAATAGAGTGCCGGCAGATTTCATTCAATAGGTAACAAAATAATGTGCATTGTATGCTTGGAGGAAAAGGTCACATTTTCTCTTTGTTTAACAAAGAATGAGTGTCGCCTTTAACCACTTAAGACAGGAAAATGAACTCTTACGTTGCAGTGAGAAAAACTGGATGTCCCAAATGGAGATCTTGTTTTCTTTTTTTCCAAGGACCTGAAAAAAAAGGAAAGAACTTTTAGTAAATTCAAAGACTTCTAGCACAGCATATTCAGAAAGCTTCAGGTCAGTTATCTGTAGGCCTGTCGCAATAATCAATATATCGACTTATCGCGCAATATATGTACATGACCTCAATAATTTTTGATGACGCAATATATCTTAGGTTTAAGCAGTGACACATCAACAAATTATCTATGTTTTTTGATGTCAAAGTACATTCTGGCTTGTTAAATTATATGACTTTTCATCGGAATATTATGGCATAATCAGAAGCTAAACAGTATGGTCATTAAAATATATTAGTTCTAGTTAATTTTTGTTAAAACTCAAAAAGCACTTTCAGAGAAGCAACGGGCTATAACGGAAACCGGAAGCCCCATTTCCACCTCTCAGCAACTTCAGCTTCATTACCTCACAATTTTGACTATGTCTATAGACATCTACCCAAAAGTTTTTTTTTCCTGATTCATCCAGAGGGGGCAGTAATTTTCATTTTTAGATTTTTGAAAGAAAATAAAAAATCAAGACTGTGACAAAAGGGTTCCACTGACACTGATTACTACTTAAAATGTGAACAAAACGAACATTTAATGTTAAAATATCTGTTAAAAGATCTTTTTTTTGTGAGATTGTAAAAACATGTAAAATATGGGATGAGACAGCGAAAATGAAGAAATGAGCAAGATATAGTATCAATTTATCAGGTTATCAAAGTTTTTATATCACTTCATGGCTTAAAGAATATGACTTCGAAAGCCAATATTATGGCATTATAACTCTGAAGAAGCATAAACATGGTTATAAAATTTCTTTTGTTTTATTTTTTTTAGATGAGAATATTGGCATGGCAAATAAATGTCTGAACTACAACTTCTTAAAGCAATTAAATAGTGACACATCCACATGTTATCAATGTTTTTTGATGTCAAAGTACATTATGGCTCAATAAATAATATGACTTCACAGGAATACTATAGCAGAAGTATGGCTATAGTACAGTAGCTATAAACATATAAAAGTTAATTTATGTTCAAACTAAGAAAAGCACTTTTTTAACAGGCCAGCAGACTGCTTTATGAAGCTTTGGCAAATGCATGCACTCACTTGAACAATTATCCTCAACCAGGGGCGTTTAACATTTACACTTGTGCATGGGAGAAAATTTAGTAGTAGTTCTGTTCTAGTAATCCTAGTTTGAGAGAACAGGGTGTGAATTAAAGTTCACAGAACAATTATGTCTTGTGATGTGATAGTAGCTATAATGCAGTTGCCTTTAGGGGTTAAAACTCATCGAGTGTCCAACTGTTGGCTATGATAGGACTGTACTGCGAGCTTAGAGGAACAACTTATTAAGCAAAAGAAAAAAGCTGCAACTCTAAATGAGAGAATGAGTGCACGTTTACCGTTCTCATTTTCCCATTAGAGACACAGACCCTCGTTCCTGATCCATCCAGAAGGGGCAGTAATTTACATTTGAAGATTTCTGATAAAAACGGCAGACAGTGACAAAATGAAAGGGTGTCATTTACTCTGATGCCCCCAAGAGGACTAAAATTTAACCCTTTAAATGTTGGATGGTTTTAGGATATGAATAAAAATATAAAATAATATGAATAAATAATATGAATAAAAATTGCACCTACATCCTCCATTGTTCCATTCTGTCAGTATTTAACCCTTTAGTTTATCTGTATGCCTTATCTTATGTAAAAAAAAAAAATCATTAGGTTCATTTATATTAACTAAATTACTCATTTAAATATAATTCAACTTCCCTCCATTTTCATGGACATATGAGACATAAAAAATCAAAAGATGAATCATTATTGATTAATATGATAATAACTGATAGGTCATCTGCACCAATGCCAGTCTAACAGCAAAATTGTGTTATAGTTTTATAGTCTATATAGTTTTATATGGATGATAATCAAAATCTGTGCTGTGCTTTACCTAGTCCATGTCAAAAACTAAACAAGGGCCCTCTAAAGTGACTAATCAGAGACTAGTCCAAACTATGCAATTAACTAGTCCCTTAACTAAAAAAAAAACAGTTCAGTTACAGTGTTTACACTCCACACTCACTCAGTTCAGACCAGAATCTGATCTCCTAAAGGTTCCTTTTAGTTAGCAATACTAACCATAACTTTGATTATTAATTACTTAACTGTAAAGATGATTATTTTTCCTGCAGTTTTATTTGAAAACGGATTTATATGCTTGAACACAGAGATTGTCCAACTAACATGAGTGTCGAGTGAGTCAGGAAGTAACCCATCCCAACAGCATTCACTACTCTAAGGAGCGGCCATCTTTAAAGCTCTCAAACGGTTCACTCAGAGAAGCTAATTTGTCAAAATTATCTTGCAAAATCACACAAATACACAATAATATCTATGATTTACATGCTTTTAGCACATTTAAGTGTGTTTTATTCATCAAACACCATCATTAACATGCGTCCTCTCTTTCTTTTCTACAGTCAAATTGGCCACTTCCCTTGGACAGGCAGCCAAGGGATAAAGACACAACAATTGCAGACCATCTTTATCAAGCTAAAGCACAACAATACAACATCTTCCTGTGTTTTCCCAACCAATGTGAGTATTTTAAAGAGTCTGACGCACATTTGGAGCAGCTCACTTCAGCCAGCTGCTGTCTGCCCTGTTATAGCTCCCCCTAGCAGCTCCCTCCATATTTCCTTGTTCATGCTAACCATGATATCTATTCTCACCCTATACAGACACCATGCCAAGACCTGTAAAAATCCATATATTGCATGCATCATGGCCAATGTACATCCCAATGAGCCCATCCATCCATTAATGGCCTGGCCATTGGAGAACACAGTTCCTCTTACCTCTTCAGATTGCTACCTCCTCTCCAAAGTCCCAATCCCGACTGTACTTCTTCTTCCCAGCAAACACTGCAAAAGAGGCACTTCCATTTTAGCTCAATATGGAGGGGTGTTCAAATTGGACTATACCATTTAAATTGGTGTACAGATGGCCCTGGAGCCTCAAAAAGGGCCCTTTGGCCACCATATAATGCAAGTCTCCACTTGCTACATTGCAGAAGCATATATGAACCCCTACTGACCTGCCCCCTCCTCAAGCCACAGATGACCTCCCCCAATGACATTCAAATATTTCAGGCTTCCAACAGTCAGATAGTCTATACAGAGAGCCGACTGTCACGTCTGGAGGCAGCTGAGGGCGCAGACAGGCTCCAAACAGGCCAGCTGCCAAGCTCTGCCATTGGTTACAACTGGTGCAAGCTATCCATGGGGGACTTTTTATTAAAATAAAGCTTTAAATAATTAATTAAAGGTTAGAATGAACCAAATGTATTAAAATAGGGTAATGAAATATGAGCCATCTATTGCATATGCTGGCACAGAGTTAAAAAGGACACCCTTCCAATGGTGTCAATGTGTTTCCAAATAGGACACCTGTTTCTAGCAATAATAAAAAAGCTGTAATGAGCTTTAGCTGTGGAATTTAAAATATATTTTAAGGTACACTGATCAACAGGTATATACGTATGGATTTGAATCCAACCAGTGTTTAATCGTTGTTTAATAACAATATGAAGTGCCTCTTTATCATCATTTCTGATGGCAGACATTTCCAAGCTACTGTTCCTTTAATGACAACAAATATGCTCTAAAATTAGCTGTTTAATTATCTCTTTAATGCAAGAATCAGCATACAATAACAATAATCATCCAATAAAATGAGAAATTATAAACAACCCATTAAATTTCTGAGGGTCATGCATCATATTGTGCTGTAACTTGCAAGTACTTTATATTTGTTCTAGACATGCAGAGACACAAAATGGTGCAAACACAGGATATGTGTTTTAACTGTCATGGCTAGAATATTCTGGCGTCTCAAAATATAATATCTGCTGAAAGTGAAAATAACTGCTACAGTAAAAAACATTTAGCTGAGTGCACAAAAGTGTGAAGTCACAGGATGAGTAGTATATAAGGTAGAGCTGTTAAAAAAAAAAAAAAGAAGACATCTGGGTATTGAAAGGCATATGTATAGGCCCACACAAGGTTGTTTTTTTAATCTGTAATTGTATTTTTGCTCTGAATGTCTCACATATAAAATTTTTATATTTATCTGCTAATTAATGTAGTTTAATTTCTAATGTCAAATAACTATGTACTAGTTCTAATCCAGTACCAGGGTGGTTTGTATTTGAAATAAATTGTGTGCATACATTAATTGTGGTACGCACATTTACTACTTTAAAATCATTATTATTCCATCACCACTTTAATTCAAAATGTTAAACATATAGAATGCATTTCAATTCAAAAGAGCAAATTCATAGCCCCTGACTAGTGTCAGAGTTTTTTTCCACAGTTTATTCCAATTATGTCTATAAAGTATTTCATCTCATGTTGTGCACACTTTTGAGAGTCCTGAAGTACATTTGTAAGTCTTACAACCCTCCCAATCTGCTCAGCCATCAAATTTCTAATTTTTTAGCATGTAAATGAAAACCTTGTGTGAGAAAACAAAAGAACCTGTAAACTCAGATGACACAAGGTCGGGATGGTGTTGGTCCTATGATTTTACCTCGTTCCTGGTTTTTAACTGGGTAAACAGGTGTCCTGCAACACTCATTGGTGCAGTAGCGGTGTACGCTTTAGCTTTAAGCATGCTTAGAAACAAAACTGAATGAAACAAAATAATAAAAACGCTTACCGGCGTTGCACAAAAACTGAAGGAAAAATATGGTGCGCCAAACCAAACTATAGCCGCGGGTGGGATGCTTCGTTAAAACAGCAATTGGCCTTGTTTTGAGAACAAAGCATCAAGTCATTTGAACGTTAGTAATGCGCAAGTAGCCTATCAGTGCGAATACTATCCAACATCCAAGTGTAGGATGATTTTCAGACAGGCATCCGTGAACTGCATGACGCCACGTGTTGTTATCCCAAACAAACAAGTGCGGCATCACTACGGGTAGGCTATACGCGGCCTGTGAAATCTGATCTAATGCGAAACATCGCGAAATCGTATGCAAATTATTACTGGTTCTGGTATGACGCCAGGAATTAAAACAATATATAAAGGTAGGATAAAAACATAAATGTCAAAACGAGACTCACAGACACGCTTAATGTTCATGGATTGCTTTCAGAGATTTTGTTAATGCGTCGGGTCCGTCAGTTCTTTTGAAGGACGTCAGCACAGCATTACTAATTTGTACCCAGAAGTGAGCAAAATCTCCCTTTGAGGAGGTTTTCATTCTGTCTGAGGTCAGACATTAATTAAATCTTACACATAAATTTAATAAAATTACCAGGCAAGCTTGTTGATTTAAAAGAGTCTTGCATTACAGATTATTTTACTAGTTTGTTCTTGTTCTTTTGTTGGTTTTGCGTTTTTATTTAATGGATAAAAAAAAAAAAAAATTAAAAAAAAATCAGCTTCCTCTAATTACGAAACGTGCACATTTTTGATTAACTTAAAATCTTTATACTGGGCGGACTAATGTGCAATTTGTGTTTGTATACAGTATTGGCATAAATCATAAAGCTGGCAGATTATGAGATGAACAAGGTGTAAGTGTGCATTAACAGTCCCAGTGGGTGATAGCCACGATATTAAAGTGTCTTAAAATGTTTTTCTGTCAAGTATCAAGTCTGACAATTTATTAATGCTTTATATTGTTTTTAAAACATTTTGAATACCCTTCAAGCTCCTGAATGAAATTGACACCTTTCCCCCCACATCATTTTGTCAATAAAGCCAAACCACTGGATAAACTTAAACTTATATTCAACACCAGATATCAGTAATAATCATAATATGTATCACTGTGTATAATGTTGTGTTAAAATATATTGTATTGACACACAACATACTGTATTATGAAATGCCAAATAAAGCCTGTTCCACCTTATGTGCAGTTGTCTTCACCTATATTGCATGTGTCCATATATTGTCCATATATTACAGTCATGGCCAAAAGTTTTGGCAGTGACATACATTTTGTGTTTTGCAAAGTTTGCTGCTTAAGCTGTTGTGGTGTTCATTCACATTGTTTCTAGATTATTGTGTAGAGTGATCAGATGCATTTTAAATAAGTGCTAAAAGCTTCTTTTGCCAAAAAATTAACTTCTCACAAAAAAAAACTAAACAAATGTCACTGTTTTTTGATCCTGACACAAAATGGCCAGCTAACATTAATTGACTAATCATATCAGCAGCACATGTGAAAGTGTGAATGAGTACTAGTCAGGTGAAATCACTATCATACTGATTAGATTGTAAGAGCAGACTGATTACTATAAAAGGAGGGAAGAAACACCCCTGATCATTGTGTTTTTGTTAGCAATGGTTACTTCCAAAGAAACACGTGCAGCCATCATCGCAGTTTTCAGGACGTCCCAGAGTGTCCAGCAAGCACCAGGACTGTCTCCTCCTGAGGAGTCGGCTACAGAATCGTGTCCCCAGCAGTGCAGAGCTTGCTCAGGAATGGCAGCAGGTTGGTGTGAGAGCATCTGCACGCACAGTGAGGTCAAGACGTCTAGACAATGGCCTGCTGTCAAGAGGGGCAGCAAAGAAGCCACTTCTCTCCAAGAAAAACATCAAGGACAGACTGAAGTTCTGCAGAAAGTACAAGGATTGGGCGGCAGAAGACTGGTACAAAGTTATTTTCTCTGATGAAGCTCCCTTCCGACTGTTTGGGACATCTGGAAAATCGATTGTTCGGAGAAGAAAAGGTGAATGCTACCATGAGTCCTGTGTTGTGCCAACAGTGAAGCATCCGGAGACCATTCATGTGTGGGGTTGCTTTTCAACCAAGGGAGTGGGCTCTCATAATTCTGCCCAAAAACATTGCCATGAATAAAGAATGGTATCAAAACGTCCTGCAAGAGCAACATCTTCCAACGATCCATGAGCAATCTGGTGCATTTTCCAGCATGATGGCGCACCATGCCACAAAGCAAAAGTGATAAAGAAGTGGCTCGAAGATCGTTACATAGAAATTTTGGATCCGTGGCCAGGCAACTCCCCGGATCTCATAGATAACCTGTGGTCAGTCCTCAAAAGGCGAGTGGACCAGCAGAAGCCCACAAATTGTGATCAACTCCGAGAACTAAAAAGGCAAGAATGGATCGCCATCAGTCAGGATTTGGCCCAGAAGCTAATATCCAGCATGTCAGAGTGAATTGCAGAGGTTATGAAGAACAAGGGTCAACACTGTAAATATTGACTCATTATATTTTTTTTGCCAATAAAAGCCTTTAAAACGTATGATATGCTTATCATTGTTTTTCAGTATACCATAGAAACATGTGGAAAAATAATCTACAAATACTGAAGCAGCAAACTTTGCAAAACACAAAATTTATGTCACTGCCAAAACTTTTGGCCATGACTGTACACAGACATTTGATCCTGTGACGATGTAAAATGCATACATAAATCATCAGAAAAGAAACAAATGTGGGATCCTGATGTATCCATAACAAATAAACTACTACACAATTTACAATTGTTCACCACAACTAAAAATCAGGGAACATTTGACTTCTCATCTGACCCATTCAGTGCTTTAAGGCTGAATGTACTGAATGTAA